>NW_009231322.1:0-16677 GCF_000690835.1 Fulmarus glacialis
TTGCTGAGGGTGCACTCAATCCCACTGTCATCTTACGTTCCTTTAGTGAGCATTAACCAGTAAATAAGCAGTTAGGAGAAAGCAGTGACCATTTAAAAATACCAAAATCCTCCCATTTTGATCTAAAAGGGGCCTTGCAGGCCATTATGTGATGGCGTGTACTGTTTCAGCATGCAAGATTCTTTATAGCTGGCCAACAACCTCAGCACCTGACGTTGTCTCTACTGCTTCTATAAATGACAACAAGAGGTCTGGTGGACTTAACTTGCAACTGAAATGAATTTCTAAATTTTAAATTTCAGCTTTTGATAACTCCCTAAAAAGTATCTAAATGTCCTGAGTAATTCCCTCTGAAATAGGAAGAAAAACTTTTTTTTTCCCCTAAGGTACCTTGGGAACTAGCAGAACTCTCAAATCACCTGTGAGGAACTCTAATTTTGATGTTTGTTTGCAGTGATTTTTTTTTCCTTTTTAGACTTGTAATAACCAACTGTTGCCAAAGCGCAAACTCTTGGTACAGGGTGTGCAAAATTGCTTTCCATTTACAGAACTCTGCTACAGCAAAGTCCTTGGTGAGTGCAAAAACAGAACCTGGCATAACTGCCTGGCAAGTCTGTGCAATAGAAATGGTCCTCAAAAATGCTCCACAGGAAACACTTGAGCCTTCTGCATCCTTTTGTCTCCCAGCTAAACATCTTTGTACACAGAGGTATGGTATGCTTCCTCACTGACCAAGTACAAGGGTACTCCGACATTATTGCATTATAGAGTCATGCAGAATTTCCCCAAAACACTTCTTCCTGTGACAATAAAAACACAAGTGGATTTCAAATGGAAAAATCCTGTTTAAATAAAACACGAGAGCCTTTAGCACTGCCTCTGCTGGGAGCTGGAATGGTTAGGGGAAGCAGGCTGGGAGCTATAGTCTCAGACAAATGAAAAGTAAACTGGGTAGAGGACGTGTCTAAAGTAGAGGGGTGGAACAAGCAGGAAAGATTGAAGGCCCCAAAACCAGAAGGACAAGACAATACTGAAACTTATTCTACAGGTGGAAGACAAACACCGCTAGGGCTGCAAATGGCACCTGCATTCCTCAAATTTAAGAGAGATTTTAAAATGGATCTGTCCATGAATGAAGAAAAAATCCGAAGTACTTCATCACATGCAGTTTTGGGTATTCTTTTTCCATGCATAGACACAAATTCTTTGAAACAATAGGTACAACAATAACATATGATGTAAGAAATCACAGAAATTGGGTGGGGGGAGGCTACCAAAATCTCAAGAGGAACAGGAGACTGGGTGTCCTGATAAAGAGCTAACAGTGGCAATTAATGCAGTTAGAACTATTTTACTCATGCCTGGGCAAATAAAATTAATCTGGATGCTTCCTTTGTTACCTTCTATAGCACCCAGTGAGATTATGAGAAAATGCATGGAATCAGGAACACACCTGAAAGAGGTCCCAGAAACAGACTGGCTCTGGAGCAAAAGATCCTAGTTTTCTCAAGCACAGAGAAAATGTTCTTGAGTCATCTCTAAACATAACTGATGGTGATCTGATTTTCCATTAGTATCTCCACTATAAGGAAGGAACTTCCCATGCGGGTAAACCACCCTCATATTGACCTACTTGCACAGCAGATGAGGTGCAGACTGGCTAAAATCTGTTTATGTGGAACAGTGGATATGATTCCTTCTGGTGTAAGAGGTGATCTCCCATAGGCTTTATTGGCTGCTTGTGCACTTAAAATAGTGGTATGGGAGAAAAAATGGAGGCTGACTAAATACTTTGGGCAATGAAATCACTGAAACAACCCTCTTTTTGAGATATTTGTCACTGTAGTTCTGACAGGCTTGTATGACTAAAAAAAGAATTGCTCACACATGCTCACCAAGCCAATTTATTACTACAGTGAATCTCAAATTGTGTCTGGAAGAGACACAGAACGTATCTGTTTCGTATAACAATATGTTTGTATATAAATTTAATCCGGCATGACTGCAAAACCTGGAGAAACTTGAATGAATACAGGTAATGCCCTAGAACCGCTATGCAATTCTTTATTGATGTTATAGGGCAGGAAAGGAGATTTATATATCTATATCATGAGTGGGCATATCCCCAAGCGCTATGTCAGAGCCTTTAAATGCACATTTATTTCAATATTTTCTGAAGTCTCTTTTTAATAGTTAGTATTTCTCAGTTGCTATTCTTCCTGGCTATTTCAAATTTAAGTCAATCTAACAACCTGAGTAAATATCTGAGGTACTGACTGCCCTTTCTCTGGAAAAAGGATTTTTCATTTTGTGTATCATTCACAAATCACTGCAGAGCTCACACAAAGTCAAAATATAGGCTTATCACAGTGAAGGCGAAGCAGATTTGTTTTTGATTACAAGTTAGATATGAACACCACCTCAGTGCACTGGCTTAATAACAACAAAGTCACGCATTCAAAAGTTAGGAGATTATTGAGCACCTTCAACTTCTATTTGGATCCGAAGTAATTTAAAGGTATAAAGCACATTGCTGTATTGGATGACACACGAATAAACAGTGCAGTAAAGAACAGTAAAGAACTGCATAGTATCAGGGCACATTGCCTGATTTACCTGATTAATTTCTGTACAAGATGCTACATGCTCAGAAACCTTAATCCCTTGGCTATCAAACACAAGTAGGAAAAAAAGGTAAAACATCTCAAAGTAGTCATCGCTATTAATGTATTCAACTGCTATCAGTGGAAGTCTCTTCACTGTGTACACCCATATAAGTAGTCTTGGTTTGGGTCATCATTACAGGTCGCAGCTTTACCAGTACATGCTCTCCAAGATTATTACTACAAGAGAGGAGAAAGTAATTTTTAAAAATAGTTTTATTAAATTTAAAGGGATCTTCATGATGTTTCAAATGCATCTATAAAACTATTCTATATTTTCCAAAATATTAGAAATCATTTTCATATACATGTAAGTTTTTAACTTTTGTTCTTTTAATAACGCAGATAGATCTAAAACTCTAGTTACTCTGTTTATACAACTTCGTATGATTCCACTGTGAAATCCAGCTTAGAATTACCTGAAATATTTTTCTTAAAAAATAAATAATTTAATTGCAAGACACCCTAACTTATAAGCTAAGGAAAAACAGAAGTGGCACAAGCTGAGAAAATGTAAGATAATAGTAAAAAAACCCAAAACAAAACACCACAATTATTTAGGAAGTACATCCATTCATTCTGAAATCAGCTTCTTTTACTATAGAACTTCAGTTCTTTTACTATATTGAACAAATACTTGTTACAGTCTGTGGCAGAGAGCCAGAAAATTATGGTCATATGGTTGATTTTGAAGAAACTGTTGTACCCTCACTGTAATAAAGCCATTTTTATTATGAATACGTTATTCATAATAAATCATAGGGTTATGACAAGTAAGTGGCATTACAAACAAAAAATAAAGGCAACTGTTTCAATTTGTTTATAATCATACCTTATTATGCAGAAAATTACTGAATTTAGAAAGGAGATAGTTGTATGAAAATATAAATGAGCAACTTGGAAGTAATTATTGACCTGCAAGAAAAGGTTTTCTTAAAATAGTTAAACAAAAACTATATCATTTTAAATAAACAGCTCCATAGAGTTGAACCATTAACAAGTTGTCCTCTTTTCAGAATTCTACGTGGAGAGCATTCTTACTCTTAAAAAACAAACAAACAAAAATAAACAAACAAAACCCAATATCCTACAGGAAAGATGGAAACTGAGGACAAAACTTAATTCATTGTTCCCAGAATTGTATCTGTATGATCAAGACTACACAATACAAAGACCATAGCAAGAACCACTGCCATCTTTTTTCAACCTAATTTACGCTCCACACTTAGATCTTTTCCCATTCATCCCTACTTCTGTCACATTAAACATTTAGGTTGCAATTATGAGAAACTGTTCCATGTGACAGAGATGGTAAGAAATAATATATTGTAGCTTGAAGGGACTGATATAACTGTGATGATAGTGGGCATTCCCTCACAACTACAATATAAAACTTTCATAGGAAAGAAGGATATAACAGTACAAAGATCTAGATGTAGATAAATATTAGAAAGAATAAATTTCAGCTGAATGTATTTATAGCTATATTGGGGCATTTAAAGCCATCATATATATTTAATGGGTAGTGAACAGGAGTCACAGAGTGTAGAGTCCTTAAAGGCCGGCAGTTTGACTAGGGTATTAATTTATCATGGGAACTTTGCCATCCTTTGAAATGGTTCAGTATGCTCTCCCATCTATTTTATGGACAGGTTTTAATTCTAGCAGCGTAAGAAGGAAGAATGTAGTCATGATCACGCTTCCCTTGAAATATGCCTGCAAAAGAAAAATTAGTAGATTATAAGTATACTGGCCAAAACATTTTTATTTGCATCACTTAGCACCTACCCAAAAATATTTGGGTTTACAGAAATTTTAATAGATCTATACTAATGCAGAGGTTGTACTTTTTGGTTCTAGAAATGCTGAAAAGAATGCACAATTTTTATCCTGTATGATTTAATATATTTTTACTCCTTCAAAAAACCTCAACTGGATCTCATTAAAAATACACAGAAAAAAGTTTTCAAGTACATCTCATTATTTTTTATTCTTTGTTCACTATTTACTTTGTTTCAGTGTAAATACTTCCCTTTGTTCAAGGTCTAGAAATATTCTTTAAAAGGAGCATTTAAAACTATTTGGCCCTGCTTTCTTATTCTTTAGCCACCAAATGCGATATCTGCTTGAGATCATTCACTGTTTTTCACCTTGATTAATTTCCTTTTTCATTTTTCACCCTTATTTTTCTAAACCTTCTAAATCAAAGAAAAGTGGAGTCTAAAAGCATCAATCTTTCACATTTAATCAGTAACATTTCTGAACCATTGATATTCAGAAAAGTTAAAATGGAAAAGAAGAAAAAAGGAAACTCCCCTAGATACTCAGTTTATTGTCTTCCTAAGAAAACAAAGTACAGAAGAAAAAAGGAGAAAATTAAAACTGAGTTCCTCTGAGGGAAGAAATCAAAACTTTTGGAAAATAACATTTCTGTTTCATTAATGATTCTAATCTAAAATTTATCTCAAAATTGCTTTTCCATTTATGACTTTTCCTATTATCTTTCCTATTGTGATTTTTCTACTAGGAGCAGAAGAAATTTCCAAGATTCTCATAAGGTAATAAACACACAGAGGTGCCTGAGTTGAACAGCAGTGATATTTTTATGGAGGGGAGATCAGGGGCTTTCTAGCAGATGGGGGTCCCAAGAGTCCTGCAATAATTTTGCCACATCCCCTTCTCTGAAAATAGTACATATGTATGGCCTCCATAAAAGTGGCTAGGAGGATAATAAGAAGCTGCTTAAATTAATTCTTTACCAATAGAGGAATCAGTATGCAGAGGATATTGTCAGCAGGACCGATCAGCAGATCTGGGCCACCAAGAGAGCTCGAAACATATTTGCAGGGTGTCATCATCTGTCCATTATGTTCGCTAAGGCAGAAATTAAGAAGGCTTCCAAAAAACATTTTCATTCTTTGGAACATGTTTAAGGCTCTGGTGACAGTAAGATCAAGACCTGAAGTCAGGAATCATTAGCATTGTCTTAAAAAATCTGAGTGAAAACACAAGTTCAGAATGTTAAGAAGCTTAATCATTAATTTCTTGAACTACAAATAATATTTGTCCCTAAAAATATTCCTTGCAGAGCTCCTAAGAGATTAAATTAGAGTAGATTACTTTTTAACAAATTGCTAGTGGACAATGCCTTTCAAACAGTTTATATACATAAGTCTCCTCAAGTGAATAATCAAATTTACAAATATGCAAGCATATCTCTATAAATATGCAAGAACAAGCCCTTGTACAGAATCAAAATCCTGCTTTGATAGTTATTAAATCATCACCCAAAAACAGTGCTAGAAGAATACTAAAGTGGCAAACGTCAATCACGTAAAAGCCTGCAAGACCCAACTAAAACCTGTTTGTGTTTATGTACTGTAATATTGTTATGATCACATTTTCCCACTGAATCACTGGCTAATTCCATTTACAGATGGATTGTTGTCATTAAGCAAGAAGCCATTAAGTATTTTCAGTATTTTTTTTTTACCACTAAGCAGCTCCATAATCTACTTACTAAACACTATTCAAACTTCGATCATAAAATTATTCATTTCCTCATGGGATTTTATAAGATGGTTTTCACAAACACTAATGTAGTTTCACAGCTACTAGGAGGTAAGGGGATAGTAGAGCCATTCTGCAAATGGGGAGCTGACACCTGCAGAAGTTATGATCAAAAGTGCCTTTTAATTTGTGGATCCAATTTAAATGCCTCCCATCGGATTTTTCAGAGTAACTCTCATTATATAAAACACTATATTGAAGGTTCCACGCACAGTTTCCATTGCTTCTGTTGCTACTAGGAATGCTTAACACTTTGCAAATCAGCTCTCTAAGCCTCAAAGAACACTATTAGGAAGTTCTAATAACACAAAGTTGTAATTTCTTTGTTAATAGCATTTTGTGAGCTATCAAGAATATATTATAGAATGGATTTTCAATTTTTTTGTGTTAGCTTAATTTTGTAAGCTTTGACAGGCATCTACTTCAAGCTAGAAATTGCCAAATTCGGTGTTCTTGAGTCATCTGCTTCACGTTAGACAACCCCTGCAATGCTAAGGCACCGGTAGCAGGAGCAGACATCTCCTCGTCCCCAGTTCCCACCATCTGGGACTGATTGAGGGAAACTTCTGCTCAGGTTCTGCAACTTCGGTCTTCAACACGCCCAGTATTGATGAAAAGACTTAAAGGATTTAAGCTGCCAAACTAACACACCTTTACTGCACATGTGCAAACTGCAATTTTGTGAAGCCTTTTAAGTTGGTTAAATTCAGGTTATTTTCAGCAAATATCACATTCCTGATTCCCTGCCAAATTTCAATCCCTGCTGCAAATTATGAACGTACCAAATTTCCCCACAACTTGTTATAAATGATTTTTAAAAATATGTACAAAAGAGTGGTTTTGCCTAGGCTTATTCTCAAAAATATTTGAGTCATTTTACCTAGAAATTTCTATGTTATTCCTAAGAAAACATCTTGGGAAAGCGGAAAAAAATACCTGCCCAAACAATCACAGTCTGACAAGGGTATGAGCATAATGCTGTCTTGACCATAAGCATCACCAGCAAGTTCCATCTATAATATATAAAAGAACAGTGTGGGGAAAGACTTAAACAGGGTCTTGAATAAGCAATCCAAATGAACCAAGACATAGCGTTGTAAGGATTGCAGCATTGTTATTTTAGAGTTACTATGGGTTGCTCATCTGTTTCCAATTTGTTTTGATGAAGCTAATTTTATAGTTTTTTGGTCCAATTTCCTCTTTTTTCAGGCCATCTAATTAAGTACAAAAGAATTCCAGTTTTATGACATGGCTTAAAGTGGTTCATTAGGTTTTTTACATTGATAGTAAATCTGCTAACACATCACGATTCTGAAGGTGATCAGAAACACTGAGGCTGGTTCCAGATTCACTCCCCTTTACATCAGAGGAAGCTTCAAAGAATCTTAACCACCAAATACAATAATAGATATGCATTGCAACCAAATATTAGTTGATCTGCAACTATCAATATTAAATACTTTATTATTGAAATTACAGCTACATGCTATAGTCTAATGCGGTGCAAAGGTACTTAAATTATTCATTATAATTGCTAATTTTAATGGGAACAGTAATAAGAGCCATCTTGAGCCAGCCACACAGCTCAGTGATGCTCAGGTCAGCAGTCCTTGTATGGCTTAAGTAAACGAACTCCAGGACACTGCTGAATGACCTCAACCTCATTTCTCTCCTGTTACTAAACATGCATTTGGAACTGCACATGTAGAGACTTAAGAAAAATTTGTTTGCCCTTTTCCTTAAATTACAAAGATCAGCATGTGAAAAATACTGTAAAATTGTTGCTTCTTGAAAGCCAACAAGATGTTCAGCTCAGCAGTGATAAAGCATATGCCATCCTTGCCCCTAGAGGTCCCAATTCAAATTAACAAGAGTAGTGTAATGCAAGACAATATGCACACTTTGGTGGTGTATTATGGACTGCACTACACACCCAGCACTTGATATTGTTTGATCAAGATATTCTTCTACACACACTACCCAGACATTGTTTCTATGGAGAATAAAAGCCACAGTTTGTATACACGTAATAATATTATAGGAAATACACTAATGGATCTTTATGAGAAACTAATGTCCTAAAATGACTCGAACCGTAGAGCACATTTTTTCATTAAGAAATGCTTAAAAAAACGGTATTTGAGTAGTACTGCCTTTCTGCCATACCAGCATACAACTGCCTTTATAACTGGAGTGGAGAGGGGCTCATGCATTACCTGAGCAAGTTAAATATTAGAATTAAGCCAAAGGCAAAGAAATACATTGAAATGTGGTTATAACACATATAAGCATTGCTAGGCACAGCTGTAAATAGAACAAAATTATTATACTGTGATGGCAAAACCTACACATCTGGACAAGATTGCAAGAGATTTTCAAAAGGAAAATGAGAGATATTTTCTTTTCTAGGGAGGTTAACGGAGCTACTGCAGCAGGTGCGCCCTAGTAGGTGGAGGTGAAAGTTGTGGAGCATGCACACACTTGCGCGCTCAGCCATGTAAACGTCACATTAATAGCTCCCTGCACGTGTTAGTGGCCCAACAAAACCACCACTCGTTGCAAGTAATATGACAATCATGAAGTGGAATACATCTTCTTGAAGTGATCGAGAAACTGTTGTTTCCTTGCTGACACTGCCAAAATTACACGGTACAAGCAAAAGCGTTCCTGTTCTAACGAACGTTGTCATGCATAGAACAAGTAAACAATACTCCTGTCTGACCTCAAAACTAATGACAATACTATCCTCGCAAGCTTTGTTCTCCTAAAAACAGATCTCTCATTCTATGCTTAGTGCTTTTTCTATAAAGCTTTTACTTCAGAACCTATGACTTGTTTGTGCATCAGACAAGGACATTTTTAAAGAGTTAATTTATGACTGGCTTGAACAGAATGAAAATTTGCTTACCTAGCGTCAGCAGCATTATCAGACTACACAGTCATCAATGAAACAAAGTGAACAAAGTTCATGTGCTACAATAAAATTCTAGATTGAGGATAGACTCGTCCACCTTCATTGAGATACGTTTTAAGAGCAAATCAGACTGGTTGTCATAATCTACTTTTCTCAACAGCATCAGTGAATGGAAGGTGTTACTAGAGTTAAAAAACCTTAAAAGCCAGCCAGAAAATCACTTCTAAAGATAATGAAGGAAAATGAAGATGTATGCTTAAGGATAGATACAGTAAGAATTCAAAACAGGGGGAAAAAAGGCAGAAGAAGAAAAAAATCTGACGTCCCTCAAGTTGGTTCAGAGTAGCAAACACTTAAAATATCTGCTTTAAGGACTCCAAGAATTAAATGTTTACAACTTTACATCCTCTAAGAAGTAGCACTCGCACTGAGAATACTTTTAAACAGTAAAGTTACTCTTAGAACGATGTCCAGAATTTGTCCAGAAGTTTCAGAAAACTATATGGCAAACTCAGTTCAGGGTATTCAGATATGACACGGCTGATCAACCCTTTTTAATGAAAAAGAGAACTCATTATAATAATATCCAACTTTTTTGTATTTCAGTCTAATCTTCCTACAAAAGACTTATACAGGATAAATACACTCATACAGTGCACCTCAGTCTGCATTACTTTTATTCTTTTATTTCAATTATGCATTAATTTATATAACATTAATTCACAACAGGCAAGTTGTATTTATAAACCAAGGAGAGTATATATTTGCTACTCATTTAAAAAAAAACAACACCAAATTATGGATATAAATTATATCCAACACATTGAACAGTTTCTTACAGTACGATGCTATTGCATGTAAAAAAAAAAAAAAAAGACAAACACAAATAAATTAGTCTGTTTACAGTATTCAAGCATTCACCAAGCCAAAAATTTCAGCACATTTCAGCTTATAGGGTTTCATGAATCATTCATGAATGAACACCATAAGCTGCAGAAATATTTCACATCTGTAAGTATTCGCCAACTAAAAAGGACAATTAGTTCTCCGACATTGTTTTGTTTTCAGGTAGCTCTCTGTGATATGTGATTGCTTACACAGACATGTTGTGATCCCTGAATTTCTAAAATATAACTTCTTATAAGATCATCAGTTTCCAGGATATGCCAGTATCTTCATGAGTAATCAAGAGCTATCCAGTTATTCACAATCACAAATTGTGTGACCTTTACATAGTACTTCAAGCTCTATTTTTTTCAGTTCAGGATTTTATGCAACCTCTAGCTGAGCGACGGAGCTGAGCACTAAATGTCACAGAAGGGTACACCACAATGACCGAAACAGATGAGGGGGTGGCACAGCACCTTCTGTTCTCGCTGCTTCTTTTCCCAACATATTCACACCCACCACTGGTGGATAAAAGCATTGCCTTAATCCTATCTCTATTTTATGTTCTTTAGTTTAAAGTACCTCTAGCATGTCTCAAATTAAAAAAAAAAAACAAGGAAACAAAGTATGAAGAGAAGTGGGCACAATTTGATATTTGAGACATCCCGGAAAGAAAAGCATATTCCTAATACAAAATGACTGACATACAAATCTAGAACTCTTTCCTTCTTAGTAGTTCATAACTGGCAAGTTCTAACTACTCATTTTGTATATGCGTGATACACAGGAGTTTAAAATTTTTCTTTGTGTTTATTATCACCACGTTCACAACATACTATATTTTAGAAGCAAACAATATGAATGCATATTTTCATAGATCAAAAAATAAAGTCAACAGGCATTTTTATATTGAAAATGAAATTAATTAAAATAGCTAAATACAGCTCAACAAAACAGTAAAATTAGTTGGAAATTCTGCAACAGAATTCTATTTAAAACATAATTTTACATTTTCTAATAGAGACCATCTTATATAAAATTCTTCCCTTCCATCTCATGAAAAATTAGGACACAGGGTTATTTTAGGAAACTCTAGAACACAGGACTGCTAGGTCTGCTTGCAGCACCAGTGCTCTTGCAAATCAATATAAATACAGGATGCAGCATCCTACATAGCCGATAAACCAAAAAGCATGTTTTCAGACACCATAAATTTTAACTTTGAAATTTATCTTACAGTTATCTAACAGTAACAGGTCTGAATGGTTTATACTGCTACAAAATTGCACTTTTTGAAGCCTTTCATTTCCCCACATTGCTTCTGATGACTGTGATGGCATTTGTGGATCACCACCTGTCACTGTCATATGGTGATGTAATGCTAATAATAAACATTATGCCTTCCGTACTGTTTGTTGAACTTGGTTATGTTATATGACTTCCTGTTCTAGAACATTAAATGTAGCATTTTAAAAAAAGTTATTAATGTTTCAGTTGGAAGATTGCTATTATTTTAATTGCAATCTGATGTTCTTTCTCCTCAGTAGAGATGTTTACTCAGGAGAAATGTAGACTCTTCACAAAAGAAAAAGGGCAGGCAACAATGGTGAAGAATCACTTTCTTCTAGTAAGTGAGGATAGAAGTAGAAGAAATACAAAATTCGGTTTGCTCTTGCATGCTCTTCAACCCTAGTTCGAAGTTTCTAAGTAGAAACGTCTTGCTTTCTACTAAGTAGCTTCATAAAATAGATTTAAGCACAAAACCATAAGTAAACCAGAAAGTAAAGGTATCCAGTTGGTTCACAGCTAATAATTTACAATGGATACCACCAGCATTGTCCCTGTCAAAGTCATAGATATGGAATTCTGCTATACTAGTAAATATAACTGATAGATATTATTGCTTCAGGAATGGATATACAGTCTTTTAAAACCAGTATTGAAATATGCTGATCTTTCACAATGTTATTACCGCATGTGCAATTTATATATGAAACATAGCTCTTCATGGATAAGAGACAAGGAGTAGCAATTCATCACTTTCCCGATCCACACAGACCTGTAAAAGACAATCTCCTTGGGGAAACAGAATTATCAAGGATAGTTGAGACAAAGAAATACAAAATTTATCACAAATAGTGTAAACATAATAATCTAGTATGTTTAAGAATCTATCCTTATCTTTGAAAAACAAATTTTGGTATGTAACTAATTCAAAACTAAACAGACCTATAAGTTTAACAGAGATATCCAAAAGGTGAAATAGCATAAAACGCCAACACTTTTCTGTTGTCAATTCACAAACAGATAAAAGTAAAACTCTGCTTTTGAAATTGTGGAAATATTCTAAATCACATTTCAGGGGATATTGCATACTTGCAACAGTTTCCGGTTCTTTTTTTTTAATAAGCCAATTTAAAAAATAAACGTAGACATTAAACTGTTGCACTTAAGGGGAATTAGACTTCTAAATTTTCCAAATTGGTTTCATAACAGTTTAAAGATCATTGCTTCTTTTCTTGTCATTATGATTGTGATAAGAAATATTCACTTTTTCTTTTGCAGATGCCTTTCATTCATTTAAAACTTAACTGAAGTCTCCTCTGAGTCTTCTCTATCAGTTCCCACCCTTAATATGGTGTTAAAAGCATCCAGAAGCTCCACTGGCTTAGGTCTGCTTGAAGTTCTCAGTGTCTCAATTTACGCTGTGATCACTTTAGGAAGAAGGGACCCAACTTCACTATAGCTCAGAGCTATGAATCTAAAAATCAACAGTTAGCATTAAAATGTGTTCTCACAGGACCCCAACTCATCCAGCCGTGCAGGGATCTACCTAGAGCTTTTCCACATAGCAAGACACCCAACAAAGACTCAAATGCAGAAGAGCCAGGTTTGGTTAGAATAAAAACCTAGAGAAATAATTTGAAACAGAGAAAGCTCAGAGAAGTTGGGGAATGCAGAGCAGAAGTGAGGAGGGTTTATTCGTAGCTGTCACCTGCCCAGTGTATCCCCGTTACTGGGTCCTTGCATCCAGCCAGCACAAGCACTGTCTGAGTAACAGCAAGCTCCACTCAGTGCCCTCCATTTCCCAGGACTTCGTTTCCTCTGAGAGATGCCCAGGCAGACACAATTTCCCTCTCCCTCCAGAGGGACCTGCCTTAGCCAGGAACACAGATGTTTTGCAGAATATTTTGCTCTGTGGACTACAGTTCCTGTGGAAAGCAATCAGCATATGAATTCCCAACTGGAACTCTCCCTGAACTTGCTAAAACCATTAGCCCTCACTTGCCAGATTTTTTCAGAGGCAGGTATTGCTTCATACATATTTACATATGTTTGCTGCAATACTAATTCAGTATACACAGGCCAGAACAAAAAGAGTTGAGAAAAATCTCTTCTTCTGGCAGCTCTGGCAATCTTGTAACCCAAATTTCAAATTTATACCTTTGGCAAGTAAAAATTTCACTGAAATAGGGAAGACTTCAAAGGGTGCATAGACGTTCAGAGCTAAACTACAGGGAGACAGAAGCAGTAGCGACTAATTCAGGTGTGACAATTTTTAAGAAAAGGTAACACCATAATTCTATGTCTGGCTAACTCAATGATTCAAGCAATAAAGTATCACACAGTAATTTGTGTAGTGAAGGAATTTTGTACCTTACATCAGTGAGCACTGCCACACCCAATCAGCTGTGCTGAACTACATCTCTTTTAGAAAGCTCCAAGCTCTTCTTGAAAACTTATAAATAATAGTAATAAATGTATGACTTCCTTTATTTTGTGGAACATTATTATCATGTTATACCCACCCAGAAGTCTTTGTTTCACTTTTGACCCAGTCTAAGAAACCCTTTTTCAATCCAATTTATAGCTCTGGAATTTCGATGGCCATGTACAATGAACAAATGGATTAAATAATGCTAAAGAGAATTGGCCTAGCTATCGCAGTCCCAAACACAAAATAACTTACAGGCATACGATATGGGAATAAATCATTAGCGCAATGGAAAACAATGGCTGGGAAATCTTGTTTCTAGAATCAATGACAAACAAGTAGCTGTTCAAGGTAACTGATCCATGATTCAACCATGATTGCATCCAAGAGCTAAAAGAAAATGCTTAACCTGTTGCTACAGAAGTTGTGAGAAGTCCTGCCAGCCTTGACTTACCACAATAAGGAACACAGGACAAAACTTGGGAAGAAGAATGGTCCTAAATGGGTGCCTTTCTTATCCTGAATTTATCATGCATAGTGATATATAGAGGCAAGCATGTGAAGGTCTCTATAAGAGAGATTCCCACAGTCAAAAAAGGCAAAAGTCTGGAACCATTAAATTACAGCCCAAGATCCTTTGGGAAATGCAAGGCATCACTAGAACTACAAACACCTTCTTTTCAAAGAATATTCTACATGCTATATTTACACAGATATTTCTATCTCCATAGAACTCTTCAGAAAACTTTATATAGAAATCAAATTTTCATTCACATGTGTAATTAAGAATTAGTAGACCTAAGTCCTAATGATATATGTCATCCTGAGAAAGTGCTTTGAAAACTTCAAATGACAGGCATGCTAAATTATAACTATGGGAAGTTATAAAATTTCAAATTTTCTATAAAAGAGCCTGTCGAGGTGTTCAAGGCCTCTGCTCTGAGTGACTTGCTCCTTAGAAAGGAATATAATTAATCACATTCTCCAATTGTCATTAAATTGCCTTTCAATTCATGTTTCTATTTTAAAAACGTAAGTTGCAATCCGTATAAACAGAATAGCCCTACTACACTACTAGCACTTTGACACACACTAACAAGAAGCTGTGTTCCACATTCATTTTTGAAAAGCAGATGTTGGCTCAGCAGAAGTCCTTTCTAAGCTGCCTTCAGTATATACCCTTTTTATCATAAATGATTACCAAACTATATGGCTCAGAGTTGTGCATTGCACATATTAGATGAGAGCTACATATCAACCAGTTTGTTTTCTCTCTGTGGCAGGAGAAGAACCAGCTTTATGTCACCTGGCATGTTATTGAGCATAGATCTTCACGGACCAACGTTTAACTTTCATAAATGTAGGAATATTGTGAATAAGGACCTATTAAATTAGAGAGCTTCATATTTTTTGTTTGGTTGGTTGTTTAACAGTCCAATTACAAAATACAAGGCATTTCTAGTGCTTAAGTTAATGTATCAGTCACATCAAGATATTAACAAAAATTTTATCAGCACTGAATGGTCTATTGTTTCAATTAATTTGTGCAAAAGTGTGGGTATGAAATACCAAAATACCAACAGGAAATACTCAAATACCTTATTCTGTCATGGTAGAATTCTCTGAAAGAAGTTATCCACTGAATGAATAATTCATCAGATTTGAAGAGTATCACACAGTTGGATTAATACGTGTTAACATTGCCAAAGGTTAAAATTTCCTCTCCAAAATGTTAAAAAAAAAAAAAAAAAGTGCCTCGCACTTTGAGATTCATCTGGCCAATTGTGGACATCCACAGCACAAAAAACCCTCTACGTTTAAAAAAAACTAGCCTGCATCAGCTAGTCATCTTAAGTTCCATTTATAGGCAGCAGAAAGAAATGAGCGCTTAAATTAACCACACCCTAAGAATGTTTTTCCTTTTCCTTATCTTCAAAGGGAGCTCGAGGCGAGTAGCTCAGACATAGATATCAGACAAAGATATTGCACAATAGACATTAAAAGTGAGGTGAGTCAGAGATCCTGTTCCAGAATTTGTCTCGGCAAGGTGGACAGGATTTTCACATTATCTAAGTCTTTAAAAAGAACAGTTATGTTCCTACATTATGTTACAGAACTGAAATATTGTGTGGACTATTGCATATGTTGTAAGTCTGGCAACAGAAACCTGGCCACAAGCTCTCATCACTGTGATGTAAGTGGACCTCCAAAGTGGGCAAAGCAGACAAGGTGTGAACCTAAACTTTACGCTTTTTTCCCTTTAAAATAAAAAACCATCCTGAAAAAAATCGATGTCATCTTCTAAGTCTGAAATGCTCGTGCTGCAACCAATACAACTGAATAACGTCCAACTACAGAACAGTTTCTTCAGCACTCCCGCACTTGATATGCTTCAGGGCTTCTGCAAATCAAGCTCCTCATTATGGCATAGCCATGCTGTGTCCCAGTAAAGTTCTTGTGCTATTTATAACTAAGACATTGTCCTGGTTTCGGCTGGGATAGAGTTAATTTTCTTCCTAGTAGCTGGTATAGTGCTATGTTTTGGATTTAATGCGAGAATAATGCTGATAACACACTGATGTTTTAGTTCTTGCTAAGTAGTGCTTACACTGGTCACAAGGACTTGTCAGCTTCTCATGCCCTGCCAGCAAGAAGCTGGGAGGGGGCACAGCCAGGACAGCTGACCCAAACTGGCCAAAGGGATATTCCATACAATATGATGTCATGCTCAGTATATAACATGGGGGAACTTGGCCAGGGGGCAGCGACTGCTGCTCGGGAACTAGCTGGGCATCGGTCGGCAGGTGGTGAGGACCTGCATGTGCATCACTTTTTTTGTATATTCTTTTATCATTATTATTATTATTATTTTCTTCCCTTCCTTTTCTGTCCTATTAAACTGTCTTTATCTCAACCCATGAATTTTA
>NW_009231322.1:16708-44320 GCF_000690835.1 Fulmarus glacialis
CTCCCCCCTCCCCCCCCCGTCGGGGGGGGGGGGGGGGGGGGGAGGAGGAGTGAGCAAACAGCTGTGTGGTATTTAGCTGCCTGCCGGGTTAAACCACAACAGACATACATAAAAGATACACTCAGGAGTTACCTGAACTGTCAGACAGAACAGCAGTCTAGCTTTTGCTGCTAAAGCTCTTTGTCCCATCCCTTTCACAGTCTCTCTCATTTCCTCACATTAGCAGGTTTACCTATTTAGTGCCACAGCCTACACAGCACCCACAGCGTTACCTGAGAAAATGTCTCTGTTCTTCGCACACAGAAGTAGAGCACTATCAGGCATTTCTTCCTACTCCAAGGCTCAATTTGAGCTGCACTCTTTCTATTTTTAACTGATGTTGTCCAACAGAATATCACACAGTGCTATTTGTATAAAGGAAAGAATTACAGTTTGTTCTTGTTTTCATTTGTTCTATGTACTTACTTCAATGCTTGTAAGTGGCACAGAAGAGCCAGCTGAGAAAAGCATAGCAATACTTTATGTATTTTCTTGAATGGGCATGATAAACAATATCACTCCTGCCTATTTCTAGACATCCTGAAATTCCTCTGGAAAATAACGACACACATTATTTTTCACGTCTGCTTTTTTCACTTTCACTCTGTCAATTAATTTCCATCCCATTTTAACTAATCATTTAACAGTGCTTTAGCTGTGCTTATCACAAACCTGAGTTAAACATGTTCTTGGCATTGCAGTGTCCTATCCATGAATGTATGCCTACCTGAACATCTTATTTCACATTTATATTCTTCTTGAAAGTTGTCAGATATATTACTTTGTGTCCAATAAGTACTTTATAAACATCATCTTATTTTAATAAGAGCAATCTTTTCCTGTGTGTCTGCATAAGGTGATACATCTCAGCAAATAAAATTTCTGATTGAAAGATTATTTCCACGTCTGCTTTGTTTTCCTTATGATACTAGTTGAAATATTGAATTTCTTACTTCACATCTCTACAGTACTTCAACCCTACTGACAGAACAGAGCAAAGTCGCCTCAAACATTTCACTCCTATCTTGAAATTAACTTTCTTGAGGCAATTTCATTCTTTTTCATTTAAGTACATCTAGGCAATTTTACCCTTCATCTGGATAAGATGATTTTTATATCATTGCTGAATTGAAGCCTATAACACGAATTGTCATAAATTCATGTCATAAAGACAGTATAAGTGTGACTTCCACTTCAAGATGTCAGTCAAAACATTTCCCCCCAAATTTGATTTATACGGGTAGCATTAAACACAGCATGGTGTCTCCAAATTGAGATTTAAAGCACATAATTTTCACTAGGATAGCTCCATACCCATTACCTGGTATAAATTCACTTTAACATTGAACCATATTTGTGACATGTCTTGCAATTTTTTAGGAATTTTTTTAAGGAACTTGGATTAAGCTCTGGGCTAACAGATGGATTAAAAAAAATTGTCACTTTTATAATTTAAATAAATAATTTTTTACTGCTATTCCAAAACTTTTCAGCTTTTTATTTTTTATATGAAAATGACTGAATAGTGCTTGCTATTTTATTTCATTTGAATCAAGGACAATCATTGAAATTTAATACAAACCACTACTGCAGGAGCAGTTATGTTAACAATACCTAGAAATAAAGTTGGCAAATATACTGTTCCTTGAGGTTCCATTCCTTTATATGGCTTTGCAAGTAAGACTTGAGGCTTACTTTGAATCCTCCTTCAGTCAGAGGACTTCTTTAAAGTATTTCCAAAGAGCCCAACTTTCTGCATAGACCGGAAAATGAAATCACAAGTTTTATTCAGTATCTGCAGAGAATGAATATTGCATTTAACTTAACTATAGTGCAATGAATCAATTTATCTTTTAAACAAAAATCTGGGTTTGGATATCCTTTTTTCCCCCTCAACCTTTAAATTTAAGAAAAACACAATAATAAATTTGTCAAACACGTCTGAAATCTTAATTTCTGATTTTAAAAAGGATATTGCTGTAAGCACCCCATCTGTAGTACCCAGCTAATTAGGGCCTTGCATTCCAATTAATCAGGAACCACCTGAAATAGGGACAGGTTTTGACTGAACATGAAAATTTCTAGCTATTTTGGCATATGTGTTTAAAATGTTCACCGGCTTTTTATTTCTCTAAAATTCATTGGTGAAGACAAGATAATTTGAAATCAGTTGTCAAAAATTCTTTCATCCAGGAAGTAGTATGACTATTAATGGGCCAAACTAAAATAACACATAATGTGAACGTTTTATGCTGATTTAATGCCAGTAGGTATAGTTAAAATTGATTCATAGTCTGACAACAATTCCAAAAATCACAGCTCAAACTGGGAGGATAAATGCTACTCTGAGTCTCTAATTGTGTGGATAGCAGGTACAAAACTGGCTTTTATATCAAGCAGCTTTCCTGATGTCGGATATGATGATATTATATCTTTGCTCTCCATTTTGCAAATAATACCTAAAGTACCTAGTGATACATTCTGAAAATGTAAAAAAAAGTAAAACATTTACTCAGAACTGTTTCAATTTTATCTTTCCCCCCCTTTTTTTGGCAACATGTTATTGCAAAACTTAGCCAGTTTCAAAGTGATAAGTTTCAGTTGCCTCAAAACTTCATTTCCCACAGATAAATAATTTCTCAGAATGTTTATATTTTGCTATCAAACGGTGTCAAACGGTTTGGGGTCGATCTTATCTTCTTCAGATTAGTCTTGCTCCAAAGGCCTGTCAGCTTAAAAGTGTATCTTTAACGTAATACATTACATTGTGCTTTACCTTAATTTTCCATATCAGCTCCATAAGTAAACAATAGTCCCTGTCATGAGTATGACTTCTTAAAAGTATTTAGGGGCATATCTGGATAGATAGTAAGTGTTTTAAAAGTGAATTCATCAAAATCTGGAATATCTATTAAATTTTAGTTGAAGTCAGGCACGTAATTTTTACTTAAATGCCTGTATAGGACGATATTAAATGCCAATTCAACTGTTAACATATCTATGTAGCTCTGTATATCTGGTCCACATCCTCAGCCAGTACAAACTGATAGACAGTAGCCATACATGCATAGTCTCCGCATTCTTATGTTAAAGAAAGCCATAAATTATTTGATTCAAAACACTTCGGGCATGCATCACAGAAACAATGCTTTCAAATCTCAATACACAAAGCATTACAGCACATCACATGCACTAGTTGTTAAACTCTCCTTGTTTCAACATATATTCGGCCTCCAATGGCAACAGCACAAACTCTGCACTACACATTAATAATTGTAATTTATACACCAGAATTAGTACAAAAATACCATATCTGTCATTCCCAAACACCTCCACAGAAAGAAAGAAAGAAAACTGAATTTCCCTTTCTACATGCTACTTCCATTACAGCTGAATTCAGTGCATGAGTTGAATCCTGCAGCAGTGTGTTCCTACTGCTGCTTTCTGTATAGATAATATTTAGGAGGACTGTTCATCTTTGCACTCAAATGACTGGGCCTCTGCAACCTGTTTAGAAATTGTGACGTGATTCAGATCTTTTCTTTATTTTGCAATCTGATTCACAGTGTAGAATTTTTCTCCAGATTAAGAAAGCCTTTGTTTATCCAGGAGATTTCTTAACTCTTGATACTATGAGCAAATTAACATCCATTTTACAACCTCACTGCTAATTGTTATTTGCAAAAGGATTAGTGCTCTATGCCAGCAGTTGCTTTAGTTACTATATGAATATTCATTAGGATTTCATACATAGCACCCTCAGTACTTACAGCTTAATTTCTTTATTTTGTGGCTTTGTTTTCCTGCTTTACCCATCTGTACAAGTAACTGCCATTATCACAATCATGTACTATCTATGTTTTAATCAGAAGATCTGTTTTGTCGCTACTCCTACACAACCTTCTGCAGGTGCCAATACAAATTACAGTCTTCACAGCTTCTCATACATTTTATCCAAAGACACAAAAGTACTTCTGGTGATCTCAATAATGCATGAATAACTTTACAACAATGGGGAAAAAAAGTGTTTACATGTAGTTTTGATGTAACTATCAGCAGTACTGCCAACACTAAAACAGATTGGCCTGTTTAAGACACGAGTATCAAAAATGCCAATGCCAGGATGCACCAGGCAGGCAGTCATACCGGACATGAACAGCACCTTATCCGGGAGTGATCAGATTCTCAAATCCTATGGTGATGTTATAAAACACAAAAATAAGTATAAGGTCAGAATATTTCCAACCTTGTTTTATAACATTAGAAGTATATTTGCTTACATGTATGTTTTGCTGTCACCAGCTATACCTTAGAGCAACAGAAACCCAAATCTAGATTACTTCATGATATTGTGGTCCTTGATTTGGCACATGTATTATTAATAGACTCCTCAAATAATAGTAATTTCAAATTTGATCTCAATTCACTCTTTATTTTCAAATATTGTTTCATGGAACTATTCATCTTTTATAAAGTGTTTCTTTTCTAAGATTTAGATTTATCCTTTTGTGTGTTTTCTTTAGCCATTCCATGGGGGTTTTTTTTCCCCCTTATTAATAAACTTTGCTATCCACAATGGCTTTTCTTCTGGTAGCTTTATGAGTTTACTGTTTCTTAGTCATCTGGGTTTTTTTCACTAGATATTCTCATAATTTTTGTTGTTGCTTTGTCCTCCTATCTCTGTTTCAAAAACCTCCCCGAAAGCCTGATTTATTGATAAAAATATTAATGGTAACTATTTCATACTGTTACCCTTCTTACCATGAATAAACAACAAAATGCAATTGGGGAAAGCTGAGCACACCTGCTAATAGAAGAAATGTTACCTATAGAAATCGACAGATTTGTAGCATATGCTACTATACATAGATGGAGAAGTTAACTGTTCAAGAATAAACCTACCCAAACCTGTCTAGGTTGAAACAAACGAAGTATTTGACCACTGCAATTCATGGCTGCACAGTACATTAATTCTACTCAATCACCAAATATTACCAAACGCACCTTATAGCCATATCTTTACAGCAGACAGCTATGTTTTTTCATAATACAATCCTGCAATACCATTTCTGTATGATTTTAACTAGTAAAAAGAAATCCTCGCTGATGGGGTACACAGCTGATTTTGACAGGCCATCTCTACCTTGGTGCATACAGAATTTTACATCATGATAACTAATCCAAGACAATGAAGTACCATAAAGAGGTTTTGATGTCAAAATCTCTCAGTAGTTTTCACTTCTATCCAGTCAGTAACCAGTACGTCTGTATTCAGAGTTCAGGTACCTGCTCTCTGCCTGTGCAACATCATGAGCTCATGTTCTTTTCATCTTGAAGCTGCAGCTGTTGGTGGTTTTGAGCAGCTATGATCAAATGTAAGGTGAATAAAACTAATTTCTGTGGTCCCTGCTACAACTTACGGATAATGTAATGAATCTTCTCAAAACTTCTGAAGTTACTTTCAAAGCTATATAAGCAACATTGCTGACATCTCAATTCATATGCCACCCCTTAAAACAGTTTTTGATGTGTGGTTTCCTGTGTCTTTTGAAATGTATCATTACTATAACAACTTGCCTTTTTTCCTGTCTCTAGTTGACAGCCCCATAGCTTCAGGAGTAGAAGCTGACAGCCCTAAGAATAGTTTATGCTTCCAGGTATTTAGTGATCTGGTAATCACAGCCTTAGAGAACTACTTCTACCATGCCATATTGTCCTTTAAAAACTGAAGCTGCAGAAAATGCATGAAGTAACAGAGAAAATTGCAATACGTAACACAATCTGCTTTAGAAGTTCATGAGAACTTTTCTCTAGAAATACAACACAGGTTTTTCCTTATACAACAAACGTCATCTAGTTAGCACTGCACACAAATACAAGTTACAGTTTGTGTGCAAAATACACAACAGTATGTAAAGGAACATGTACATCATAGGAACATTATATGCTATAACCTAGCACTTCATTTTATGACACACGCAAGACATTTTATTTCAGTTCACCACTCAGGATAAAACATCTTGTAGAAAGAAAGTATGTATTCGAATGTGCTATATAAGGATGAAAAGACATACTCTTCCAGCCTGCCAAATTATTTTGCTATTCACCTAATCTCAATGCCAGAGAAAATTGTCATGGCAGGAGAGGATTCATCCCAGAGGTAAAGTAGAGGAAGGGAACTGAGTTAACAAATGAAAATATGTGAGACCCTTTCATGGGACAGGGTGGATGGAGTGGATCAGCTATAGGATACACTGAGACACAAACCTTCCTAAGTGTTGCTATCATCCCATTGTGACGACCGTTTTAGACACTTCCTATCTCTATCTGACTTAAGAAGAGGCATGTTGTTGAGAATTAACATTACAGAAAGATACAATGAAGGAGCCTGAGGAGTATGGACCGGGAATGAATCCTGGCAAATAAGTCTTTGGGACTGAGAAACCCAAATGACTGGAAGCTGTGCTGGGGACAGAACAGTGTCTCCTGTTTGATTACTTTCCCTTCCAGTGTAAGAATTTGGTCATTTTTTGTGAATAAAGAGGATCACACCATAAAAGCTCTGGAGCCAACTACTTATTTCTAAGCCAAGCTAGAAGAGGACCACAAACACGCATGTAATTGTGAAGTCAGGTGGAAGAAATTAAAAATTATAGGTCAATCTAAATAATTTGGAAACTTGCTCACATATCAGTAAATTAAGAGGGGAAAAAAAGGCTTCAGTTCTTCTTATCTGTATTTTTGTTTCTGCTTTTGGAAGCTCCCGAGTCATATTTTCAACATTTCTCTGCAGTCAATTAAGCCTGAAAGGGCAATTCTTTTAAAAATGAAAGCTGAGATTCTTACACCGTTGAGTGCCTCCAGCAAGCAGAGAAATATTGCAAGACTCACAAAAAAATCTTAAAGAGTCATTTTATATGAAAACAGAAGGGATGTGAGACTTCTATAAATTTCATTCACAGACTCAATTGTATTCCTATTCTTCCAAAAGTCACAGTTTTCTAGAGGGGAATTATTTGGAAAGATAAAAAAATAGCAGCCTCACTGATATTTTCAAGACAGTTTTCATTACCATGTAGTACTGTTTTTATGTATCTAGTGACACATCACAATGAGAAGACTGTTTTATTTACTATCTCAACCAATGTGAGAATCCTAAACAATATTTTAGCAGTACCAAAGAACAAAGTAAAGCGACAGATGTTAATTTATTCATCCGTGTTACAGCAAGACATCAGAAAAATTGAAAAGGACGAAATTCAACAAACACTTGTTCATTTAATTGTGTGTATTTCCTGAATTTCCTAATAAGAAAAAAATCCAGAACTGCAATTGGAAAGAAAAATTTGGAAAGCAGTAAGCCTGAGAAAAAGAAGAGTGTATATGCAGTTCAACTTAAATGACAATGTGGCAGGACAGAAAAAATAAAGCTGGGGCACCTATGGACAGCTCAACGAGTGGTGTGAGAGCACCGATCTGTAAGGTTCTGTAACGCACTCCAGATGATGCTATTGCTCAGTAGCTGTCAAAAATATGCTATCCACAAATGGTGGGGGGAGGGGGGGGAAGAAATTAAAAAAAAAAAAAGAAAAATGTGAAAAAAGATCAGCTACAGAAAGCTTAAGGGGACTGAGCATAAATCTATGCAGAAATGTTAAGATTAGATACTAACCAAGCAACAATTGAACTAAGTGTGAACGTAGATGTCCAGAAATATTTGACAAGCTCACCACTTAGGAGGTGGAATTGTTTAGTGTGATACCTAGGGCTATAACAGCAAACAATGGGATGAAATTAGGAGGGAAGATTTAGGCCAGATATCAGCAAAACATCTCAGCAGAGTTATTGTACTGTGAAATAATCTCCCAAGGGATGTAGCTGAAACCCCATTGTATGGGAAATTGAAAACTAGCTCCAATTAAAGCTAAAAACTTCAATGCAGCAAACAATACTGCCTCCGTGGAATGATGGCCTGGATTGACTTAACAGCTTTTTTTCCAATTTCTATTATACGCCATTGTAGAACGCACAATGCAAGACAGTTTTAGAGGAAGAATGTTTTTCTCAACAACATATATTGTTTTAGCTAAGTATGCTTCACAGTTTAAACATCTATCACTCCACCAGTCATTACTATAGTATCTGAATATGCCATATGGACAAGGATATTTTTTTTAAAAAGTGATCCTGGCCTTCATAATTCTGTTTGATCTCCCATTTTAATAGCTGAAGCAAATCAAGTTTAAACTCCATCTGAAGAGATGATTAGGAGCATTCATAATATATAGCAGCATATCAAAACACAGAACAATATTACTGCCAGTTTAAAAAATGGCAGCGATGTTTATCACACAAAGCTAAAAAGCCTTTAGAAAGATGGTAAGATAATTGTAGCAGTCCTACAGAGAATACACGTTTCAAACCTACACGTGCACAAATAGTTTGCACAAAACAGCTTGTATTTTGCTTGTATTTTCTTTCCCATCGTGTACTTACGTTTTCTGCAATGCCTTGCTTCGTATCTGTGCGGAGCTCCTTGGGTGTCCCTACAAGCGATAAAGCCGTGTAGAAAACACTATAAAGAGCATGATCCCGCCGCACAACTTGCGCAAGTCACCGGTATGACTGTTGGATGTAGTTTTTCCTCAATAAGCTAAAACATTTCACTAAGCATGAAATGAGAAGCAGCAATAAGACTTGGTACATGTAGAATTTTTCCTACATATGTATGTCTCTGATACTATAATTTTCTACTACTGTTCACATTTGCCTTTTCCCCATTCAATATTTTCTGCAGCACTGCCTCTGGTCAAACTCTGATGTGACTGCAACACGATGAGATACAGGCAAATTTCAGAAATTACTAATTATTTTACACTATGCATGAGCAACTGAAAAGATAAGAAAACACAGCAATTTCATCAAAATTATATGAACTACTTCACTTCCTTTTGCTTATGGATAAAAGGACTTCTTGTTTGATCTACTGACTGAGTCCTGATAATAGCTGCAATACTAAGGAACTAAACTAAATCTCCCTGAGAACAGAAAACAGTCTCGTATCTTGACAGCTGGCCATATTCAATAACTGATAGGGTTACAAGCAGTATCACAGAAAAGCTGTGGTGGATTAAAAATTTTTTTAATAGGCACTTGAATTAATCTAGAGAAACATCCTCTCTTTTGACAGTACGTAAGGAAGTACATAAGTACATCGTGTGCATATTTCAAATTAAAATTTAGTGTTAAAAAAAAACCCTATATTTTCCTTTATTTTTAATTGATTTTCACTTGCTTATACCACATACATGCTATGTTACAAACAACACTAAATGATAACCAAAAACCAATCCACCTGATATTCTGAATATATTTTATTCCTATTCTAGCACAGCTGCAGCAGGCTGACCCATGTGCACAAGAAAAAATTGGTCTACTAAAGCAACACAGTATTTTCCCGTTTCTGAATGGATTCAGAAGGCTCCAGGCTGAATTAACAGCTGGCCACACCTTGTCCAGATTTCAAAATCTTTCAAGAGATACACCAAGTTGCAAATTTTACACTTAAGGTATGATTTAATAGCTCCCTTTTGATCTACAGGGTGTGATATAAGCAGGAGCTGTTACAGTGCCAGGGATGAAACTCCAAGCACATTTTCCGTGTGTGGCAGCCATTCAGCCTGGAACAGCATTAAAAGCCACAGAATATTATAACAATATCAAGACCCCAGCTCCCTTTAGCTACTTGTTGAAAAGCCACAAAAGCTGTGTGGACTTGCATCGTTAGTTTCCTAGGAAACTTTTCTCTGTCACCCTGGCTGTTCCAAGGTGTCTCGGAAGCATGCAGCTGCAGAAAGCATTTTTGAGCTGACGAGCTGTGACCAGTGCTGTCAATCTCCCCAGAATCCTCCCCATGTCTGGAAACATTAGTGATTTCACAGGGCATGCTCATGACATTCATCCCAAGTAGTTACTGCAGTCTACCAAATGCATTTCAATTATCTATAGCAAATACGTGGCATAAGGGCTGGTACAAAGCTAATATCCATGAAATAAATCACTCGGGAAAATCTTGCAGCTCTCTTGGGCTAAAGGTGAGTTTTCACCGTCTCCAGTAGCTATAGTTTGAGGATCCAGAGAGACCTGGCAGCAGCCTCCTAATATAGGAAGATGATTACATTCTCTTTGGCTTCTAGAAAGTGAATCCTATCATCTTCCCAGGAACAGAGAAAAGTTAAATCCATGGAAACTGCTGACACTTGCAAGAATTTGCAGAAGAGTTGTTTTCTGTTTTAAATAGAAAAACACACAGGAAGTCTGAATCCAGCAGGTAAACAACCAGTTTCCAGAGCAATGATGCTTTTGCGTATACTAGCAGCTTTCACCCAAACTGAGCTCAAATTAACAATGTGGTTGCACAGATTTAACAAAGCTACGGTTTGAGGTGTTATTAACCAGAAATCTAGATTTCTAATTGTATGAGAAAATTGCCAAGAAATTTTTGATGGACACAAGCAGGAAGAATTTTGGTTTCATGGAACATCCAAAATGCAGGAATTGCCACAGCAGAGTGCTCTACCACCACGTGCAAAAGGGAGAGTCCCCCTCACAGATCAAGGCTTCTTGTAGTAGATAGTTCTCAAGTACTGCTTTCAGCCAACTATTATTCTGTCCTATCCCTCCTTAACAGGATTTGTGAAGAAAAATAGGACTATTTATTTTAATTAAAAATTATTTAATTTAGTAGGATTTGAGGTAGTAGTAATGCAGACCAGTTTTGACATCAATACATATAAAAAAATGTGCAGCTTTATGTTGCTAAGATTGTATATTTATCACATTTATTCCCAGTAAAACCTTTGGGTTCCTATAGTAACAACTGGTTACTATCTTAGCACTCCTAAAGTTAATGAGCAAACCTCACACCACTTTTTCTGTCATTGAAGTGTGTGGCACCTTCAGCACAGGGTCTTCATGCCTTTATTCACAGAATCACAGGATGCTGAGGTTGGAAGGGACCCCTGGAGGTCACCTGGACCAACCCCCCTGCTCAGGCAGTGCTACCTAGAGCCAGCTGCCGAGGACTGTGTCCAGATGGCTTTTGAATATCTTCAAGAAGGAAGACTCCACATCCTCTCTGGGCAACCTGTGCCAGTGTCTGATCACCCTCACAGGAAAAAAAAAGGGGGGGAAAAAAAGGGGGGGGCGGGTGTCTTATGTTTAAATGGAATTCCCTCCATTTCAGTTTGTGCCCATTGGCACAAATTTGGCTTTTTTTGGCAAATTAATCAATCACTAAGCTCTACTAAGGCATTTGTGAATAAGAAACGGTGTCCCTTTTAAAAAAAAAAAATCATCCTTAACCATCCTGTTATTCCTTGCTTGTTCTCTTTAAAATGGAGACAACACAACTTGCCCCTACCTGAAAAGTGTGTTACGAAAAAGAATGATGTGCTCAAAACCTAATATGATAAAGACCAGATAAGCACCTTAGAAAGACAATACGGTTTTAACTAATTTATCCAAATTAAACATTGCTTTCACTGCTTCCTTAGGAGCACTTCTCAAAATATAGCAGAAGTAATAACAGACTGCAATTCTTTAAATACACCTCCATACACAGGAATCTGCATTCTAATCCACGAGACTGCTAAGTACGCCAGCATACCTGCTCTTAGCATTGAGGCACGCACTAATGGCCTTTGATATATCTGGTATCAGAGATATTTGATATCAGAAAAAAGAAAGAAGCTTGTCACACAATAGTGTCACAAAGTGACTGAGGGAAAGCATTATCCCAATGTTTGCCGTAACTATATTTCCATCCCAATTAAACTTCCCTTAATACGCAGGGGAATTTCAAAGCAGTTTGCAGTGATTTAACTGTGCAGCTTGCAGTGACATTTCTGGGAGTCAGGATGATAAATCCCTTCACATTGCTCTGAAAGTTCCTCAGCACGTTGGAGGCATGCGTCAAAGTCAGGAGAGTTCTCCTAATGAGCCTTGCTCCCTTTGATGTTTCCACTGGATAGCATTTCTGGCACCGAATGAATATTTTAGATGTCTTATGCAAAAAAAGTCAAACAGTTTTCACCTGATAACCATACATCTTACTTTAAAGGCCTTAACTTCTAAATACTGGGGATGAAAGGTAATTCTTTTATGTCCTTTTTGCCATTGAGAAGTAATGCTTTTGTTATTAAAAATGAATAATGTTTCACATTTTGTAACCTTAGTACACATTAGTCAACCAATGGCATTGAGGTTAGAAATCAATATATAAAGTTAAGCAGTGTTAATGTAGTGGATAGCTCATTTCTCAGTTAAAAGTGTTTTAAAACTGAGCACATTCATTTTCATGTAGTCATTTGAAAAAGCCTATGGAGAAAATATCTGGAATTTTAAGCAGATTCACCCAAGATTTTGCTGAGCCAAACTTCTGAATGCAAAGTTCAATTGACATGTCTGATTTCAGTATCCTTAAGTACAGTGTTTGCAGTTCACAGAAAACAGTAAAATTTTAAGAGAGAGAGGACTTTAGCATTATTGAAAATCAGTGCCTAATAGACTGCATTAGGATGCACTTGCAAAGATTAGAGCAGAAAATATTCTGGCTCTTTTATGCAATTAGGGAGACATCAGAAATTCATAGCAAGGGAAAAAGGTTGCATAGACATAAATTTAAAAGCCCTAAAGAGCAGGAAAATTATTTCTCCTATTGCAGTTTTTTTCCCCATATTTGCAAACCTTCCCTTAGTTCTAGGGGAATGAATGACAGCAAACCTTCCCTTAGTTTTAGGAAAGAATGACAGCCCCTGAGGTTTTGAGATGGTCACTTAAAATCTCTTTGCCGGTCTAAAAGGGTCTATGCCTTCGGTCATTCAAGAAGGTTCAGAACTTGAAGAACTCATCAGATCAGCACCAGCTTCAGAAAAATCCTAAGTAGGTTATGGGTATGTTACAATGGGAAAGCAAAATCTAAGAAATCAGAAAGCACACGATAAAGCACGTCTGGGGAAGATTTTCAGATAGGTTTTTAAAGTACAAAAAGCCGATTTAGCACTCTGATCCTCTAGCTCCAAAGGCAAATCTCCTTGCCTGGCTACAGCACCAGAGCCTCTGGAGACACAGCCGTGCCAACACCGAGCAGCACACAGTGTAACAGCACTGGTAGCTTCTGACTTCTGCCCAGGTATCTACGTCAGTAAATCACATCCTAATTCTGAGTCCTATGCAGGAAACACATCCACCAATCTAAGGAAGATTTGATCAAACAGCACATGCAGAATCTGACCTGGTGCTTTACAGTGACATCTCCTGGAGACTACACCAAAATCCCTGTAGCTACGACAGAGGCTGCCTAAGGAAATGGAAACCCTTTATTATGATTTCTTTGCGCTTTTCGTTCTGCTCCTGTGTAGGACAGAGGTCTCAAAGAAGGTGTAAGGGCAGGTGTAAAGACCACCTCACATACATGAGAGTTTTTTCCAGTCTCATAGATACCTCCCATGAGGCGGCTTCCACTGCTACAGCTGAACACAAGAAAACCTAGAAATAAGAGCTGTCCACATGGTTTGTCACTCTGAGCATTATCAGTCTCATCCCACCAGCGGCATAGGCCAAATTTCCTAAAAGCACAGTCAAGGACATTACTCGGCCACTCTGCCCAGTAACACGGCTCGTTAAAAGCTACCGAGGCTCCTTCATTCTTGCTGACTTTATTTCAGAGGTTACATTCACAGATATACATCAAACAGAGGAGCTCACAGAGACTCTCCATCAAGTTTGGAAAGTACAGTAAAATGTTAGAAGATGATGATCACCTCAATTATGAGGTGAATTTTTGAATGTCAAGCTCTCCAGCATTGATGAGATATTATGAATGCTAGATTTTAATGTGTGGTGTATTCTCTGAGTATTTTTGGGACATATGTGACAGATAAGTAGAGGGGAAAATTGTTATTCTTCATCACTCTGACAGGTATTGCTAGATATACCTTTCAACATTTTAGGTATCGTCTGAACTAAGTGTCATTACCTATATAAGCAACCTTCCACTTTCCATTTTACATCCCTAAGCTCATGTTTCAAAGTGTCCCACTGCATCTGCCTACCTAACAAGGAGGAGCAAATGATCCAGAACACATTTAATGTCTTCCTTTCAGGCAGAACCAAGCCTGCTTACAAACACCAGCTATAAACTGCATTTACATTTGGCAAGTTTCCAGCAATACACAGCACTGCCAACAAACAACAAGAAAAAAATGCTGTACTCAGCAGAAACTATAAGGGAAAGTTAATGTAAAAAGCAGCTTAATACTATTATCCAAGCTGGATTTTGGATAATTTCCAAAAAATTCTGTATCATCTGACATCTGAAAAAAGAAGCTTAAGCACTGCAGCACCAGTGCAGCGCAATCACAAGACTAATGCACTGAGTAATAATGAATTTTAGTACTTCTGCAGTAACAAACACTTAACAGCAGTAAATAAATGTAAGAGAGAAAGACATTCCCTGCAAGGTATCACAACTATTGCCTTGGATTCTAACACATTTCAAGACATTAGAAATTGAAATGAAATTTAAATAACAATCTTTCACAGGGCCCCGTGTAGAGCCAAATGTACACATTTGAGCATAATTCCTTGATGACACATTTAGAAGAAATTAGCTTTGAATGAGAGTAGTTGGGAATTCTTTGCATCACAATATCTATAGTGGGAAAGTCCCCTTATCCTGGATGACCTTTCAGTATGGTATCAAAAGCCCAGGCTTTCCTCGGTAAGCTTTATGCATAGTATACACAAAAACTGTAAGAACATAAAGCTGGCACAGCTAAACTCAAGAGCTACAAAATGAAAACACTATGATTTTCAGCATACATGAAATGAAAAAACTATGATTGTTAGCATACATTTTATTTGCCACTCATTCCCTCCTTTCAGCCGTCCATTCTGATGCAGTCTATAAATACATGATCTGCTATTTTTCCCCACAAGATTTTGATTCATTCAATACACAAACACCTGCTGAAGAAAAATTCAGCCTTAGCAGTTAAAATTTGGCAAATTTTACCCAACTGACAACAGGGTTAAGCTCAAAACAGAGCAGCAGTTCAACCTGAAATCCATTAAAATTATTGCATTGTAATTAGCATCAAGAAGACAGTAAGCTTTTAAAAATAGTCTGAGACAAAGCTGCATATGCAACAGATAATCTACATGAACTCATGCCACTTATCACAATGAAGATTTTTTTCTACTAAAACCAAGAACATTCATTAAGGTGGTGATTATCATGGCAAAAATAGTGCAAGATTAGAAACAATCTGAGAAACTACAGTAAACGAAAGTTAAATTGTTTTTATCTGCCACGTCTAACCACGTCAGCCTATGAGCATACAACCGAGAGGACTGAAAAAAACCAAGTCCAAGTAGGTTGTGTGAGCGTGACTTTGCTCTTATTTCTACAGCAAAGGGTTTAGCTTGGTGGGCAAGAGGAGAGCAGTGGATGTTGCTGGCCAGTGGATCCTCACTGACAAACTGATGATGTACCAAATAAATGGACATTGAGCTGGACTGGTAACTGGCCAGACCGCAGCTTCAAAGGGTTGTGACCAGGGGCACAAAGTCCAGCTGGAGACCAGTCACTAGTGGGGTTCTCCACGGGATCAATTCTGGGGCTGGTGCTGTTTTAACATCTTCATTAATGACTCAGTCAGTACATTTTGGAAAGTACTTTGCCTGGGGACAAAGTGGTTTTCTGCTATTCTTTTTTTATATATATTAAAAAAAAAAAAAAAGAACACGACTGAACGGGCAACAAGACTTTTGGAAGAAGGAAGCTCTGAGCTGAGAAAAGCTCTACTTATTCAAGCACAACTCCACACTACAAGTTTTCTAACATTTTTAAGACTAAAAATCTCTTCTACTCATTATTATATCATTTTCATCATGATTGGTTTTAGCAAAAAGTTTAAAACATCAAAAATATATAAATTTTAAGTTCTAGTTTACAGTCACATTTTGCTTTAAATCAGCTTCTGAAACACCGATTTCAGTTTTGCTTAAAAAGGTATAGATAGATTTAAATTGTTAGGGAATGCACTTAACTCAGGATAAACAACATTTTTCCACTGGTTTAACTAAACTAATTTAAAATTGTACTATTCGTGAAACTGGAACAATTCTGAATGTCTGTCACATAATCTGGGTGCCTAAAGCTCATTGAAATCTAAGGGAAGGCAACCCCTAAGTGACTTTTGCACAATTTATCTCAGACCTCAGGTACACTTCCAATACGTGCTCTCTGGATCAAGACTGATCAAATGGACAAGATACTACTTGCATGTGCACATCTTTGTAGCCTGTTAAAAACTGTTAAGCCTCCTAAACACAGGATTTAATCAGAGTTGTACCTTGGACACTCTTTGCCTCTAGGTAAGAACAGCTTTTAGAAAATTGCCAAAACAGTATTTACTAAATCCCTTGCTAAAAGAAGCTCTTCTCATAGTTTACCTTGCTACAGATAAGGACAAGCTCACATGCTTTAGTCCTCAAATGTTTTTTTCAGTCTGTTTATTTTGACACAGCAGTTGTCAGGTTGGGTTTGGATTACAGCCTAGTTAATCTCTGCTGCACTAAAGCAGGGGTTCTTCCTCCTTCTCAGTCCATCCTCCCAAATCCTTACAGCAAAACCTTACCCCAGCAGACAGCTAAGTGCCTGCCATCCTGCATAGTGTTGGTCAGCTTCAGCAAACAAAATAATCCCTTTAACAACCCAAATGAAAGAATTTCATCTTCATGTTTCTCCAACACAGCCTGTTCTTGGTGTTTTCACGAAAGGCCACCTATGCCACTTTACATAGAGAATATATTTTGGTGTATGATTGAGTGTGATTCACCTGAAGGGGAGATTTGAGTACAAGGCACGAATATGCAAGGCATCAGCAGTTGCTCACTCTTCTCAGTTTCTGACAGTCATTTTAGCTATGGTTAGCGCTCCTTAGAAAGTTATCAAGGTCATGTAATTATCTACTTTTACTGGGTCCCATGTCTTCAGCATCTTCCAAACTATCATTGCCATATTTTGGGATAATACACACCAAGAGAAGGACGACTGAAGTCACGTTCCGAGGATGACTCGCTAGTGCTATGGACCGCATGCTAAAGATATTAGCCTAATATTCCACTCTGGTATTGCAGCTGATTATCACCTGCACCTATTTTAATCAAACGCAAAGACCTTTACAGCACCCATTAGAACTAATGATGTAGGATAAATATGAAAGAGCATAGTCTAGCTGCTACTAAGACAGATGTCAGACACATGTTACAAGTACCTCAAGGTAATACAAAAGTGGCTATTAGTTGTTATTTCAATAGCAAGACTGCTTTCTTGGCTGTGAAAAGCATGAGTTGCACAGAATGCAACAATTTTCTATTCTAAATCTGATTTTTAAAAGTACTTTACAACTCCTGCAGAGATAGATCATTAAGCTACAATGCCTTTAACAGATTGTGTAATGATTAAAGCTTTAAAAAAACTGCTTTGCCATTTCAAGAAACTCCAGGAAAATTCAGAAACTTTTCTATCACTACCCAGATGAAACAGAGACCTCCTAAAATTTTCATGCACCAAAAAAACCCAAAAGAAACAAAACCAAACCCCAAACAGGAAAAGATATATTATTCCTTTACAAGCAAAAGGATATTTGCATGTGACTGTGAGTGACCTGGTTCATGTCCATTTTCTTACATCACAAATAAAATGCTTTAGGTGTCAGATTGCATGTTACTTTAGGGACGGTCTTTTTCTTCTCTTCTGCCTGTTTTCTTTTTGACCGCAAAATCTGGTCCAGAGATATCTTTTTGATGTTTTTTTTTTCCCCCCATAACTGGAACATTCCCAAGAAAAGTTCTGGTTTCAATAATTCAAACATTTCTGACAAAATAAATTTCATAGAAAATAATAATTCCTGAGCAGTTCTAGTAATGTGTGATATAAAAAGAAAGACATAAACAGACTGAAAACCTAATTACAGAATCTCCCAGGGAAAAATGGTTTCCTTCTTACAATGGGCAGAGGCCACCACTGTAAAACACAGGGGATTGCAGAGAGAACTTCTGCCATAATGAATGGGGCTTTACAGGCGCACACAATAGCTACAAATATATTTTTAAATATATTTAAACAAAATATGCAAATAAAAACATATTCAAAATGAAAAAAAAAAAAATCAAACCGATGGCTTAAAAAGGTTCTATTTGAAGTTGTTTCTAAAAATGGACAAAACCATGCAAAACCATAAGATTTTCTTAGGTCACTGTATAGGTAAAGAACTTGATTCAGATTAGCTTGTGGTATAGAGTGTGCTAACCTGGGTCATAATCTGAACATCAGTTAAAGTAATTACTAAAGTATGTATACCACATCTCTCATCAAATCATTTTTTAATGCTCCCTCAGGACCTTTTGGGACTCTGGCATTTTCTCCAGGACCTCGTTATGTGTGAGAGAGTTACCTGACTAGCACTGGTCACAGGAAGATGCTTTTTCCAGAAAAACACCTGGCAATGTAAGGTCCCCACAACGGCCCCAGTTGCTCTTTGGCTACATCTGTACCAATAAATTAAAAATACTCTGAGCTGTTCTCTAGCACTGGGGCCAAATCCTCTGGAATGGTCCACACAGAAATTAGTAAACTCCAGCACTTAGCTGGCCATGTTTAATATGCCTATTGGGGATGCTCATATTAACTCACAAAATACGCCCAGGAATTGTCCGGGAGGGTGAAGCCAAAGCTGTGTCAGGGACCAAGAGAACTATTTAACAGCACCTTTAGCAACTACGTTCCTGTACATGTGCCTGCAGCCTGCCACTGTTTAATTCAATAAATTATATGCTATAGAGGTGGCTTTCACATATTCTTGAATTATTTGAAGTGCCACATGAATGATTCAGTGCCACAGTTTAATGGGTCACACACATATAGGAATGGAGTGTTTTGCAATTTGACAGATTTCTATGGTTCAGACTTATTGCTAGATAAAATTTAAATTAATGCATTTTTTCAAAAACACAGATTTACAAAAATAGGACAAAGCTGCAATAGAACCAACATGGTATTAAAACTACTTTTTACATCACAGATTGACTCAGCTTCTCAAAGGGCCCCTAAGTTAGGACAAATATCTTCTTCAACATACCCCTGAGTATTCTGGGAGTTAAACACTGCTTGATTCTGTTGTCAAAGACCCCAAGGACATTCAACATCCTTATGCAATGATATATAGCAATAAGTCTACGGTTCCTAAGTATTCTCCAAATTCCCCCCAAAAAGCATTTCCTTTCCCATAAAGAAGACACAAACAAGAGAGATAAAGGGAAGAAACTGTGCGCTTTCTTTTACATCCGATAGACTTAACCATGCAGAATTAGGAAACTTCCAGCTTCTGCTGTTGCTGATATACCAGTTACATCAGGGAGACTGGAGTTGCTCTGATATAACTTGTCTTGAAACTTCTGCCCATACTTTTCCATTCCTTGACTTAAATTATTTTTATACGTGCTCTGAGCTATGGGAAACCTAAATTCCTTTTCCCAGGAGCACCGTGAGAGCTTGTAGAGCTATCACTTATTTCACAGAATTTGTTAATTGTTTGTTTAGTCTAGGGGGAAGAAGATTTTTATAACACTTTGGTTTAAAGAAGTGTTCCAGGAGCACGATTCCTTATTATGATAGTGGCTATATCACAGCTTATTGTATTTCTTATCACTTCCTTTGGTAAAAGAAAATAGCTTATTTTAGAATAAACTTTCTGTGGCATTGAATAGAATGCATAATCCCTGCTTCAGGGTTTTCAGAGACTCTAGAGATCAGCACGAATATTATTCATTGTCACAAACTGATATTAATGCAGCATTTTATTTGAGAATTTCAATGCCCAAAAGACAAAAGACATTCTTCAGTTCCCTGGGGAGGAAGGTTATATACTGGTGTCTGTTCTACATTTAGCACTTCACAGTTAACATGGTTCTGTCAGGCTTGTTCAGAATAGGAGCAATCAAAATGAGTACATCAAACCTATGCTTGAAGTTGTACTTTGCAGTGTGAGAGGAACAAACTTTGCTGCAATATTAGATTCATACCAGTTAAAACATTAGTTCAGATTTTGCCCTGCCTTCACTTACAAATCCATCCTAAACAATGGAAGAGCCTAACTGGTGTCTTCCAGTTAATGGAGATTTGTTTACTCAGTAAACTGAATATTTACTGAGCCCACGTACAAAACCAAACCCCAGTGGCAGGACAAAATGAAGAAAAAGTTCTCTGCAGGGGAGAAATTCAACATCTGTGAGGACTGCTGTGCTCCTGCTGCTTTAATAACTGCCAGAGCTGACTTCACTACTCTGCCCAGCCTATAAAAGGAAAATCCTCATTACCTGTTAGAGTCATTCTCTTATATAAATAGATTACTCAGGATGTCTTTCGGTAGTTGTATTTGTCCCTAATGGAGAAGACAGTATGTTTAAATGTCTAGAAAATATGTTCTACCCACCTGCCTTCTTGCAATAGTTAACAAAATAGAAATGAGAATAATTTCCAGTGCAAGCATCTCCGATGTTACTTACTAACAGGCTTTTCAGACCTGGGGAAAAGTTTCATAACCTGTAAGGCAGGAGATGGCTGAATTCCACCAGTGGCTGAATTTGAAAAGATAATCACTTGCAAAATCCTCACAGTCAAAAAATTAATTCTTAAGTTCTTTCAATAAATTTGTAACACGTGTTTATTTACTTAATGCATCAGAAACACACTGCTTCATTGCTCAAACACCATAATGCACAGGAAGCAGCAGTGCTTCACAACCACTGCAAACAAAAGCCAATGCTATTCTGAAAAAAACATGGGCTTTGACTTTTATTGAATTCTAAAATCACTTTTATTCATTTTTATTTTGAATTCATACCAGAAACACATTAATCTAACTTTGGAAGCCAGTAGACTTTGCTTGCATGAGGGAAAAATCTGGTTAAGAGTTGTTATTTTTCCTCAGAAGAAAATGGAAACAAATAATATTGTTTCGGACCAATTTAGGGTTGATGGGAATATTGGAATTCCTTGTATCCCCTCCTGTGAGTTACATGGACTTCTAGTAAATTACATCGTGTACAGCACAGCCTCAGATTGGGAATTACAAACAATACACCAAAAGCCTCCAGCTATCAGGCTTATAATAGTAAATATAATCTGCAGTAGATTACAACTTTCTAAAGTTGTATTATTTTTAGCTAAAGAATGATGTGTGCAAAGTCTTTTTCATTTTTCTTATTTTATGTAGTATGAAAAAAGTAAAATAAGTGCTTCACTGAGCAAATGAAGTATATATAAAATGGCGACAAGTAATTATCTGCAACACTGTCTTAGAGAAATAACACATTTGCTATTTTTGGCATTTCCTGCTGCATACAAAATGTTTTAATATTTAACTGTGATATGTCAGCCACATTCACTGACCAGATATTTTCTAGACAGCTCCCTGAAAGGATAATTGTTCTTTTTCTTTTCTACGCGACTGCCAGACTGGAATAATGTTTACAGGTTTTGACAGACACCTTACAAAATAAAATTAATGTTTGCAGGAAGTACAACTTGCAAGTGACTGAGAAGTCTTGTACTATATCTGATCTTCAAATTAGGGCCCAGACACCTAAGGAAGGTAACTGTTTTTACACGACAGTTTAAGCACTAAAGGTTTAAAACTGATGAACATATTTACTTCCGTGATTAGGAATAAATTAAAAAAAAAAAAAAAAAAGACATTTTTGCCAGTAAAGAGCGTAAGAGTGATAGCATTTTTAATATCCAGAGAAAGTTACTATTTTCAGCCACCAAGTATTTCCCACCAGGTTCAGTGCATCTGTTATAAGTAATGAGGACCAAGAAAATAAGGTAGGGATTGCAGTCCAGAACTGGTGCTTTGGCTGTCTGCTATGGTATTGGAAACGGATGTAAAACATCTTCAATATCTTTTTTTAGATGTGATTGACATGTTTAATTTATTTGATGTACTTCTTAGTTATAGGAATAGCAGTAACGCAGTGGAAGGATGCTGCACGGCAGAGTTGCTGTGGCAACAAGCAGTCAAAGTTAAGGCATGAAACATGAAGGGACTGGATACAGAGAGCAAATTCTCTCTTGGCAGAGGAGAATGAGAAGTTTTACAACAAAAGGCAAATTGTAGCAATATAACGTGACACTCGCCTGCGACATTGGTAATATCTAGAATATAGAGCTTTAAACATCCAACATTACAGTTCCGAATTCATGAACACTGATAGGCAGCCTGCAAACCATGGCATTCACTTAGGAAAACACGGAAGTTAACAGCCTAAATTAATGGGATAAACCAGGACATCAGCACCCACTCTTGTGTCTTACAGCTGCAAAAATGAAGGCTAGAGGAAAAGAGATTTCACTTTTTTCCTGTTACACCTCTTGCCCCACACTACGAGCTCTGACACAGGTGAAGTTATCAAACCGCCCGCTGGCTGTCAAGCTGCTGTATATTCCTCCTAGGGTTATGATAGACAAACACCATTCTCGATGCTCTCTTTCCAAAGCAAGTAATATTTCTGACAGATGGATATAACAGCTTCCATTTTCATTAGCTTCATAATCACTGGAAAGTGCCAGAAAAACATACTGTATTTGAGCGAGTAAATTTTCATGGCAATATTTTTAGGCCCCACTGAAAGTATTTCCTTGTAGCAGGCGCCTCCTTTGCTTCCTTCGCTGGAAATCAAATGTTAACCAGAAATGCTAAGCTTTGCATACTAATGACTGAGAAATAATTGAAATACAGTACAGTTACAACAGTGTAAACTCCAAAGGACACAAACAGCCTTCTGGAAATACTGAAATCCCCCCATGTTTCATTAGTTTGACCATTTCTGTGATGTTGCGCAGTGCACAGCAGGGAGTCAAACCTCCCAGGAGTGCACATCCCAGCCGGGCTTCCCGAGGCACGGTGTCAGCCCAGACACGGTGACACTACGCAGGGGAAAAAATTACACTCTCTCAGGGAAAGAAAGTGACTGACCTTTTCAAGTCACCAGAGCTGCTCCGCAGGGAGGCCAGACATCGGCAGAGGATGAGAAGAAACGTCACGTCAGGTGGCGGCCAGCTGATGTGGACCTTTGTAGGTCAGATGCAAAGGAAAGGGAAAAGGTTTTAATTCAATACTTCTTTTTGAGGTTCATTATTTCTCACTGCACCTGCAATTTGCAACAGAACAACAGTTTGGTTTTACTGTTTATGTCTTCTTTGGAAGTTTGGAATCACTTACATCCAGTATAAAGGAAACAATCACAACTGTGACTTACAATGTAAATATTTGTGCTGTAGAATTTGTTTTCATTATAAAACATCTGCCCTGCTATTAAGCATAAATGTACCTTTGTTTTTGGACCACTTCATATAATTTATGTAATACTAAAGCTTAAGAGATCTTCTGTTCACTTTGCACATGGCTTTATGATGAGCAATAATATCACAATTAATATTTCCTCCATATATCTTTTACCGGGACTGAAACTGGATCAATACTGTAAACTTCAGCCTGCTGCATCTCTCAATTTAATGAGTACAACAAGCTGCATTAATCACTGCACAGTCAAATTGATAGCACCAGGCATCCTTGAAATGTCTCTTGATATTTAGCTACTACCATTTTGAAGGGCTGTGGAGTTCATTCTATAGCAACCATGACAAAAGTGTCTCTGCCAGGACTCCCCCAAGTACAACAACTCAGTAAAATCCTTATACTCGCTTCCCATTCAAGAGCTCTGTAGCAGCTTGACACCGTGAAGCTGAACAGCAATTATTTAACATGACCGCTGTATCCTTTTCTACACGTGAGAAGCTTGGGTACAGCACGCTGAAATATCTTTACCCACTTAAAACTAAAAGTTTTACATATATAAAACGATAAGTGGACTACATGTTCCTGTGCACCGGCAGAATCAAGCAGAGAAACTCAGTACCAAGACCCCAAACGCCTTACCTCAAAGACTGAGCTACTTCATCCAGTATGTACTTAAGCACAACAGAGTGCCAAACAGCCAAAAAAGTAATGTTCTGGAAACCAAACCCATTCTTGGCCACGACTGGCACACGCAAGAGTGAAATAATACAGTTTCAGTTTGCCAGAACGATTTTTTACCTACATTTCATATTAGTGTGGTGAATAAAAGTGTGGTAATAATTTGGAGGAAATTCTAGTTATCATGGGATCATCAAAATACATTTTATGTGCTTTAAAATTAGTTTTCTTCATTAGCATTATAAATCTATAATTTTAAAAATGTATCACTTATGTAAACAAATATCTTAAATAAACTTAGAAGTTAAAGTATGTGCTGTTAACTCTACTAATCACTGAGGAAATCTGCTTTTTAGTGACTTCAAACAGGAAAACCATACTGCACTATATATGCTCAGCCAGTGGCTTGGTAAAACGACTTTACAAAACATAAGTAGCACAAATCTGCAGCTGAAGAAATTTCTGCTTATTATACCTTATAATTTTCAATCTCAATCAAGTCGTAATGCTCTACATTTCAATATCCATTTTGTTATCTGTTCCAACAGAATTTCTTAATAAAGTTCACTGGAAATTCAACTTTATTCTTTTGGCGATCACCAGTCAAACTACTTTAAAGTATCTAAAAAGTAACCTAGTATTGAAATTAGTTGTGTGCCATCCAATGGCTCTATTTCTTTTTCTGTCTTTCTGTTTTCATTAAAAGCATGAAAAAATACCAAAAGCATAAATATTTGCAGTAAAAGTTTTAAAAAAAGAAAACCTGCTAAAAATTAAATTTGACATTATGGTGATGTAAAGGCCTAAATGTATTAAATTATGTTAAAATACTTATTAACAAAGCAATTTATAAAGAATTAAAGGTGTTGCTTTCTAACTACAAGTAAAACTACAAGGCAAATATCTGTTCTCATGTCAACACAACCATTACACCCTTTTCAATGTTCCATGCTATATTAATATCTATACAATATAACAACGAAACAAATGTTAAGATACCTCTTTTTTTCAACTGGCGGTAACTAGTTTCTGTTGTTTAGAAAAGCTTTCCTCGATCATGTTTGGTTTCAATTTAGACAGCAGGTGCTAGTATTCATTAAAATTTAGAAATTCAATGGGAATGTAAAAAGCAGATATTTTTTATTTATTATTTTCCCTTTCCAATCTATGAATACAAACCAGGACATATACTTTTTTTTTTAAACTTTGGGGTTTGGGTCAGATGTTAAGATAATTACATACCTAAAATTAAAATTCCCTGTCAAAGCACTTGCTTCTTGTTTTTCAAAATTTTAGTGAAAAAGTAGCTTCAAATATTGGGGACACAGACACCAGAATCATTTCATTCACTAGCTTTGGTGAATTTCCTTTGTTCACTAAGTTTAAGTGAAAAATGTCAATTTTTTTTTAAACTATTTCTATTTAAGTAAGGTTGAATGTCCATTTGCAAGCATACAGTTGGGCAAATTCCAAGTAAATAAAATTAAGAAAAAAAAAAGTTAGCCACGTAGTGAAAATACAAAAATGAAGGCTCTGGATAAATGCATCTAAAACTACGTAACTCAGCACTCTCCTAAAAAGAAGCATAACTTTAGATTGAGTACTTGGTTGCAAATAAACTTTTTTAAAATTATATGCAGTGAAAAATAACCTTTACTTAGGGGGGGAAAAAGTATAAAGCATATAGTTTTAACTAAGTTTTCCAACAAACCTTTCAGGGGAGAAAAACCTATGTCCTGTGTTCGTGTCCAGCAGAGCAGAGCTCTGAAGCCACTGGCCTCGACTGCCATGCAGCTATGCAAATACAGCGCAGAAAGCGTCCTTTTCTTATTGCAGTGTAGCAAACATGGGAGGGTAATATTTTCTTCCCTTTCATTTGGTTTTGACTGAAATGTTTTTCGGTACCCACGACACTCCTGGCTTGGCTACATTTTCTCATTACTATAACACTGCAGACACACAGGCAGAAGGTTATTCCTTTGAAAATATATGGTATTTTCCTGAAAATAAAAAAAAAGGGATGCAGAGGGGAGACACATCATGTGAGGCCTCGGAAAAGCTTGCTTTATAGAAAGCTTAAATTAAGCCAAACTGGGGCTGAAAACATCACTTTACCATTCCCACTCCTGGGAAAGTACGCCAGCTCCCAGAAACAAGAGCTGAAGCATAAAGATAAATGAACTCCATCCTGCCAAGAGAAACCTGCAGCATTGTGCCCCTGCCTGGGGGCCACCCTGCCGTTGCAGCTCCTCCAGCTGCCAAAACGGGCGACGAGCACACGAGTCTAGCTGCTGGGTAACAGAGGGTCACGATTCCCCCACCCCTGCTCCACGCTGCCCGAGAGGGGCGTAATTGGCACTTGTTGAAGCATACGCAAGGTCCTTTTGTATCCGCTGCTTGCTTAGCTTGAAAATTAAAAGAAGCTATTGATAGCAATTTATATGCACCGGGATGGCTGCGAGGGGAACTTGAGCATGCTAGATTGCAAGTAATAATTCACCATTCTGTGACAGCTGAGCAGAACGTAATCACAAAATTTAAAAAGTAAGATTGGGAAGGAGGATGAGAGGACATCAAGTCCTTCTCTCTGCTCTTCTCACAGGGTTTCTATTTATAAGCTTTCCAATAAAATCTCTGTTTGGGGATGGGAATTTAAAAGTGCCTAAGACGCTATAGTTACCTGCAATTTGCGTGCAGACATGTGCATTAAAAACAAATCTCTCTGCTTTTGACAGTTTAATCCAAAAGAAGAACATAAACCTAATGTCCTTCGCATTTCCATATTAGAGAGAACACCACTTTGATAGAAATTACATGCACTCAGATGGATGAAAGACTGAATTTTGTAGACTGGATTTCACTTTTCTTATCTTTATGTTAAAAGACTTCTTTGTGCCAGTAAAAAAAACCCCACTTCTCACACATGTCCTTTCTGCAGAATGTCCATATCAACAGCTAAATACATGTTTCCAGTTGCCAGGCTTCAAACCCTCATTATCTTAGGAAGAAGGTTTCTCTTCTTATCTTCAATTGTGATTTGAAAATATTTGTTGTCCATTTCTCTTATCTTTTCAGCTTTAAATCAATTTCAGCAGCTTAAGAGAAATGTGGATACTCGGTGCAAAGGTGAAGGCATTGGCAAAAAGCTGAAAAATCATACTGGAGAGAGCCAAATCCCCTTTTAAGGAGTAATGCTAATCCCTAAAACCTCAGACATCTGAGAGACTCCACACATCTCTGTTAAGTTACAACAGCAGAACAAACCGAGTCTTTTTAATTTTCTATGTCTCACTCTGTGTGAATAAACTCATTTAAATTGCTGATTCTCTCCCTCACCAACGCACATTCACCCACATTATTTATTGTGCTTAAATCATATCATTCTCAGATGGCAAATTAAGGTTGAAAAGACTTCTCACGTTTGACTTCAATTCATCTCACTTTCCTGCTCATTTCATAAAAGCGA
>NW_009231322.1:44351-73697 GCF_000690835.1 Fulmarus glacialis
AGACATTTCACCTACCACCTCTTGCTTATTCCTTTTAAAATGAAAAATGAAACAGACTTAAATACATTCCGGATTACTGCACAGAAGAGAATGTTTTTGCCACCAGCGCCTGAATGAGACAGAAAGTATCAACAGCAAATATATTGTTATATGAATTTTTGTATTACCCAGATGGTACCACTAGTCAGTAATTAATTCAAGTAAAATAAACCACATTTTTCCACAATCTTGAGATGGAAGAAAAATCAGAGGGTAAAAATCTTATCTATGGGGATTCCTTATACTCTTACAGTGAGCAGTCACTATGTATTTTACTTCATATAGAAGAGAGTTTACCCGCCTGCTCTTCTCTGCCTTTATTTCCAACTTTCCTCACGTAGCTGCTCCATGATTGCAATTGGTACCATAAAACAGTATACCGAAGAACTAATACAGGGAAATTTATTGCCAAGGGCAACAACAACAGATACTTACCAATACTACAGGTGAAACTAATCACATTAACCCTTATAATTACTACTGACACTGAGTACAGCTGTGAGCCAAATTGATCACGCAGGGGTGCCCGCAATGGCATTGTCACAGCTGGCGCCTTGCAGAGCTCGGGAGGCAGGGGGGAGCGAGTGGGAAGTCACTTTGCATCCAAGTTAGCATGAGGAGGATAAAATACTGTCTCCTGAGTGATGTTTGTATAAATTAAAGGAAAAGCAAATCCTCAGCAAAAACCCTGAGACCTCCAGATCCGGTTGGTAAAGGAAGAGTCTGCCTAGCCTGGCTGCATAGGGTCAATAACCAGCACTAAGCTCTTTTTCCATATCACTCGTAAGCATCTTGTCCAAAAATGTTCTGTCTGACACAGAAGCCTACATTTCATCACTTTCAGCAGATGTTGAAAGATACCCTATCTAGAGATGCCCTATCTTCAGCCTAGACACAACTGAATAAAACACATTTCCCTAGCAGTTATTCTTTTTTGCAGTCGAGATACTGATTTGTGAAATATCTTCATGTCTTGAAGAACCGATTTTCCACGGGCTAAAGCTTCTCAGAAAGATTAGCACGGCACAAAGTGGAATTAGAGGGTGGATCTGCTTTAGCATTTAATTTGGATGAGGAGTAGACCCTTGAAACAAACCTCCTGATGGCCTCCACTCACAGTGCTCTGGCTTACTTTGGCAAGCTGCTCCAGAGCACAAGATCTGAACTCCTGCCAATGAAACTAAATTGGGAAGCGCACCCCAGCCATGAATCGGCGCTCAGACCAGAGCCAGCCTGAAGTAAAATCACCAAAAAAGTGTACAGTGTGGATGCTGAATCCTTAGTAGAATTTTACTCTACATCTGGGTCCACAAGAGTGTTCACACACCTAACTACCTTTAATTTAGTACAGTACCAGACTCAGGTTTCAGACAGGGGGTTCAGGCTCAGTAATTAAGCATCCACAGGATGTTCGCAAGTTAACAGTCTTCATTAGGCACAGCCAGCAACAATTAACCCCTGAACTACAAAGATGACCCCTGAAGGTCAAAGAGCCCTTTGCTAAGTAGTATGAAAAGGAATGCTGTACTGCCGTCCACATTACATTTACGCTGAGACCAAAGGAAGATTTTCCCCATCACAAATCTCAGCATGGCAATTTTCACAAGAACAACTTTCACAAGACACACAGAAATACAGAATCAGAGTAAGAACAAGTGTTTGACGCCTTCCGTATTAAGGGTTGTGGTATATCCTTGTTGCTATTGCCTTTTGCAGGTTTTCATTTAAGTAAACTCAGAAATACTAAAAATTACCTGTGAAGAAAGCACGTAATATATTCACTTGAACAAAAGGTCCTCTTCAGGTCAGTATTCCAATGAATTTTATTTTATTTCATTTTAGAACTTCCTTACAATGGCACCTAAAGTGCACCAGTGGGTAGAAGAACGAACAATGAAGGAGCACATTCTGCAGAATTAATCCTTTTATAATCTTAGAACAGCAGGTCATAATAATATCTTAAGTACATTATAATGTATATGACCTTGTTATACATTTGAAATGCTCATTTATGGAGGCAAACAGCTATTTCAGCTGAAATTTTGTAGAAATCTTAATTTTATCAATAAATTAGAATAAAGAGTTTCTACAAAAGACCATTCCAAGGATAATCATTTTCAGCATTCAAATCATCCCTACAGGAGACAGCTGGGACTAGAGGACACGGACTTTTTGTCTTTTGGAAGAGGAGGAGGGTGGTAAGAAGAGACACCCAAAAATGCAGTTGGGATGGAGGCGGATTATCAGTAGCAAGCTACAGAGGCAGAGGGGACAACTCAGGAACTCACAGAAAGATGAGATAAAGCACTAGATATTTTGAACAAGGACAGAAGAATGCGAACATGCTTTTACAGGGCAGAAAGAGTCTATTTTCAGCCTGCTTTTGCCATGCTGGAACTTTCCATGATGGAGAAGAAAATAGCACTGTAGCAGAAAATGATGGTGACCTCCTCAACGAACTTGACCTCTGCTAGAGAATGTGCCAGTGTGATGAGGGAAATGAAGAATCTTAATGAGGTAAGAGGAAAGCCGGTCATCCTCATGCAGTGGGCTCCTCCCAAGAGATCAGCTAGAAAGCAGCATTCACTGTATTTTGCAATTTTATTTGAATTCATCCTGATTCATCTTTTAAAAAAAAAAAGCAAGAATATTCAGATAGTGACGTAATCTATTCGTAAACTGCTTTTTTCCCCTCACATTCTTCCTCTGAAGAATTAAAACGTACATGCAAATCCTGGCAGCTGTAGTACAATCCTGTGGCAGAGGGGTCTGAGGAGTCTGTGCAAAAGGCTGGGGACAGGGAGGCAGCCACCGGTTCTGCCTTGCAGGAGGAAGACAGGTTAACAGATGGCTCAGGAAAGCACCTCAAGAGTCCGAGACACAATCATGTCCCTCAGATCCATTTCTGTGCTACAGGCAACTGGCAATCTCGCAACCCCATTTCCTAATAACCTGGAGAATTAGGTTAGACTGTGCTATAACAGGATCTCCCACCTTTCTCACTCGTCTTACACCACGCAGACCTAAATGTAAAGGTTATGTATACAGTACTAAATTAAACAGGCTTGTTATCTGCCCCTGAGGGCATACAGCTCAGCGTAGTTTGCATTCATGCATCTATGTTGGTTTTATCCCCAAAACAGGTCTCATCCATCCTGCTATGGGGAGCTGTCCATCAGAATTCACACAATTCCCCAAATCATCCATTTACATTGTCAAGGAGTTGCAAGGGTCCCAACCCTGCCAAAGAGCATACAAGCATTTAAATATTATAGCTGACCATGTGCCAATTCTCAAATCTGTTCTCTAGCCCTGTGTAATTTATTGGTATAGACATGGAGATGGAAACCACAAGGCATGGATGTAAGTCCTTTCTCAGAAAAAGAACCAAAAAATTCCCACATGGACAGATTATGCCACATGGCTTGAGGACGAATACAGACAGACATTATTGTCAACATTACCATCCATTTCTCTTTTGTCTATTGTTTCTTTTTTCTATGTCTCTTTCACAGGCAAGGAAGCAAATCTAAAAATAAAGCCCTTTTTTCCTTGAAAAAAGTTACTTGCTGGTAGCCCTTTTTAATCTTCTTCCTTTGTTCCCAGTCAGCTGCTCTTCTAACACAACCTGAATTTGATAAAAGAAAGCTAAAGATGGAGGATAAAACTTTGGTTTTTTGAGAAAGCATCTTCCACAGGGAAGCTACAAGAATTATTAGATTTCAGATGTTCCACCCAGTGGAAAGCTGGAGATGGTTGTCCTGAACAATTGCTGCTTTTTAAGTTCCTGAACTTGCTCGTTTGTTTTGGTTTTTTTTTTGGTAGGGTGGGGATTTTCATGTAATTTCCAACTTGACCAGCTGAAAAATACTAACCCATCACTTTTCCTTCCCAAGCCTCACTTTCTAGCTTATGCATTTCTTTTTTAGGCTCCTGTGTGATCATTTTCTTATTTATTAATACAGGTCTTTTTGTTTCTCATTATTCTGTGAAAGAAACAGGTAATTTAAAAAATGCTCAGATCATATTGTTTTAGCTGAGAACTAGATCCTAGCACAAAGAACTGATAATTCAGCAGCACTAAGTTGATACTTCTGAGCCCAGTAGCTGATCTAAGATGTCCTGTAGTGCCGGGGTAACAAACCAGCTCACAGCATTATTGCACCTCTCTGCTCTCCTGGTCCAGAACTCAGGGACTCTGATGAGTTTGATCGAGCACTGGTGATTCTCCCATGCCATAATACTCTGTGGGGGACCTTCATATGAGAGGCTGCATAGTTTTGCAGCATTTCTTTCTCATTCTTCACTTTTTACACATTGAATCTACTCTGAAGTACAGAAAATAGCACATGGACCTTAAATTCATTTCTGTTATATTAGAAAGATATACTTAAGCAGCACAAGTCACTACTGCTACCAGAATGGCACATGCAGCCAGGCATGAACTGGAGTCATCCTGATTCCCTTCCAAATTGCACAGAGGTTAAAATAAGTCCAGCACCTCAGCAGAGCACAATGGGAACACGGAGAGAGACACTTTATCCTGCTTAGCCACCTCTTACAGATTCATCAGTGGCACAAGGAGAAATTCAACCTTTTTATTTTACATTTGAACTTTTTTCAGTAGCTTCAGCAAACTTAGTGGTATGCTCTGGTGCTAGATATTTCCACTTCAAGAAATGACAGTTAATAAAACCAAATGCCATCTCTTACCCTTTTACAAAACATGGTTCTAATCTGAAAACTTACAGTGTTTCTGTTACTCAAATAGCATATTCAGTTCATTCAGAGCCATATATCCGGATGAGTAATTTTAAAAGATATAAGGAAGGACTGTAGTGGTGGTCTATATTAGCAAATTACTGCGTGAAAAGGTTCTTTTTGGTGCAATTTGTCCTCCACCTGTACGTGGAGCCTTGTGGTGCGTGCTGCAGGCAGCCCCGAGCGCTTCCCCACTTGCTGGAACGAGGGTGGACTGAGCAGCAGGTAATGCAGGCACACTTAATGCAGAGCAGTAGGTCACAGCTTTTTGAGTCAATTTACCAAGTAAAATATACATTGGGATCCAATGCAGCCTGAACTGACGAGCCACTTAAGAGCATAAACTCCACAGCACATTTTTTCAGGAACATTGGATACAAAAGGTTAGGTGAGATGACTCTCACATGCCCTACCTATGACAATGATTTCAATTTGCAACGTTTTTACAGCATCCTGTCTCCCACAGGAAGACTGGTCAGCAATTAAATTCCCAGTCCTCCTTACTTTTGAAAACAAATTATTTTTCCTCTTCTTTTAAGCCAAAATTTGTTTATGTACATGTTCATAAAGAATACCAAATATTAAATTTCTAAGTGTCAATATGTACCACCAAATCCATCTTGTCTAACTTCAGGTGCCAAAAAGTTTCAGCTAGATGCCCTTTATCACTGTTGAAGAGTAACAGGCATAGACAGAGCGTATTGTAGGACTTTGGTGGGCCTTGAGACATGCTTAAGACGAGCAAAAAAAGGAAAATAACTTCTGTACCTCCTGGATTCTCCCAGTTTGATGCCAACAGGATCCCCACTACAGGCAACATGTAGTTGCCACAAAATACAATACAGTCCCAAGGTACAAAGACATGATGCCTACAATACATTTGCAGAGACATCTTTGAGAATCAGAGGATCAGAAGTTTTAGGCGGATACTTAAAATTCCTCAGGAGCTCAGGGCCAGTCAGACCACCTCTCACCAACAGACGGAAGAAAATTCTTCTCTCTGCAAGCTACTCCTCACCCACAGTCCTAGCATGATACGACTAGCAGTCTCCAAGTAATGAAAATAACATTTTTCACAATTTTTATGGTTCTCAGCTCCGTAGAGTCACAAGCAGCTCTGGGAAACAGCAGAGGAGCTCTCTACTGCATAAACAGAATTTGTTAACCAAGTTCCAATCACAGGACCAAAAACCTACCTGCTTATCTGTAGCTGCCATCACATTAAATCTGATGATAATTGGGTTGGACAGATGTGTAAATCAGGGCAGAATCTGACCTGCCAAATCTCTATTATTAGTGATGTTATTCACTGCATAAAACTCAAATTGACTTTCAGACTCTGGCTGAAATCTGCATTTCTGCCCATTAAAGAAACAAAATCTTTTTCATTTAATGCTGTCCAAATTTCAAATTGGAATAAATAATCCATAAAAATACAAAGCCCCTAAATTCTCATTTTGTGCCAGCAAATACAATTACACATATAGCAAATCTTGGAAGAGAGGAGAAACATCAACTAAGCCTGGGCATACAATGTGAACAAACACTGTTAAGGAAAAGATTTTCAGCCGTCTTTATAGGAACCATTATTCAAAAAGCACACAAAGAGCAGAAGTGGGTATTTTGCTTATCCTGGTTTTATTCACAATTAATGATGTTTTCTTATCTAGATAGTAAATGTTTAAATCACATTTTCAGTGCTAGGAAAAAAAAGTTGATTATTCTTCTCAGAACTAGCAATTTAGCAATCTAGCATTTCAGAAATGTTACTTTATCACACAAGGTATATGCCTCTCAAATCACTTGTTTTGCTCAACACTTGTGAAATAATTTCTGATAAAGAGTCAACAAGGACCCCGGGGCATGCCTGCTCTGACTGTTCCTCGCTGCACCGGGACAATGTGCGTGTGCTGCCAAGCGAGCACGGTAGGACTGGAACCTCCGTGAGACAGTGCTATCTCACACTTCATTTTTTCCCACTCAACAGACAAAACGTGCACAGTTCCTATTTACAGAGAAGACAAGTCATGCGTTTCCAATTCTCTCTACACAGCAAAAGCCAAAATACATTCCTATTGCTGAAAAACGGAGTAGCTTTTGCCCCCATCTGCACTGCCACCTCATCTGGAGTTTGCCAGGTAGAGCTCCTACGCAGCCCTGCGGCACGTAACCTAGAACACAACATAGCTCTCAACAAGGAAACACAAAATCAAGAACAACGCTACCAAGCCTTTCCTGCAGTCTGTAAGCCCATTTCTGCTTTCCACCATTTCTTTGCCTTCTTGAGCTCCTGAATATCAGGCGATCAGGTGTACCAAACAACTCAGTTTAGAAATGGCAATGTCACCCCCAGACTCTTTGAATGCAACTAATCCCAAACCAGAGAGATTTGCCTCCAAACTTTTCAGAGGGCCAAGGACATCCCTGCCTGAACCCAGCAGTCTCTTGTGAAACATTCTGTTCTCTCATTGTTAGTCCCCTTTTCTCCAGTCACCACATACACATCTCAGTGTGTTATTGCCAAGGAGCTGGCACCCCATGTGAACACAACATCTCCCCAAGGTGACCCACTACAACCAACTCCAGCTCCTGCAGAGCCAACAGCAGTGGCTGGTGATGCTACTGCCCATCAGCTGTGGCTAGCAGCCAGCCAGAACTGGCTCAGGTTGGCACGAGAGTTGTTTGGTAGAGAGGAAAGGAAGGTTTGCTTGAGTAACCAGAACTCGCAGGTGTGTGCGGTAGTTGCCAGCGGCCAGGTCTAGCACCCTGGCATTTGCTCGTGGCGCCTGGTTTCTGACAGATTTAGTCCATGTGGCTCCAGGTCTACACAATACCTGCTAAGCCAGGGATGCCCTGAGATGCCTCCGATGCATCCCCCTCCCGGCAGGCATCCTGCTGCTGCTGAGGGCGTAACCAGCTCAGCTACGGCCAGGGCTGAGCAGCTTCCCTCTATGTTTTTGAAGGAGGATGCTATGCACAGGGCACCAGAGACCTGAAGGAGAGGAGATGGTGCAGGCCATGCTGCATGTTCTGTGCACCATACAGTCACCTCAAGCAGCCACAGGCAGAAACAAATTAGGTACCCATGCAACCCAAAAACCTAAAGAGCAGTAACAGAATGAGTCCAAAGAATCTTTCTTCGACATGCCAGTGGGGTGTTCTCAGTATCTCCCATCCATTACACCTTCCCAGCTGTGCTCCAAAGCCAACACAGCACAGACAGTTAGTAAATCCCATCACTCAGGTATCACTTAGAGCGCTTCAACAGGATAGAATAAATCCAACCAACCTACATCAGTCTCATGCAATTGCCGTTAACATCAATCACAGCTACATCAGTTATTTGCGTAACTGAAATTACACCAGGGACTGAAATCCCAAAGGAGACATGATCTGTGTCTCCCATCTATATACTGAAAATTACACCATTCTATTTTAATTCCATGTATCAAATTCTCACATGGGATCTAGAGCACATAATTTAAAGACCAAGAAAGTGGTTGGTGAATAACTGCAGACTACAAAATTTGAAGAAAATCTCTGCAAGGAAAATTTGCAAATATTAAATCCATCTCATTGTTGAGATTCCCAAAGTTCAGTTTTTTTGACAGTGGACAGACAGGAAAATCAAAACCATTAACCATAGAAAATAGGTCTTCAGTACAGAAGTCTTTAATCTGGTTGAATGACTGAATTTCGTCTGAAAAGCTCTTACATAAAATATTTCTCTATGATTAATAAGTAATTACCATGCATTGTTATCAATCTAGAATGTCTTATGATGCAGGGCATAGATCTATTAAGCTCACCAATAATGGACTGAATGATGAAGTCCTTCTTTACACTTCTACATGAATTATTTTTCCAGGTTCCTTTCAATGAAATTGGTCATTTCTAGCATTGTAGGGTTTTTTCTTCCTTTAAATGTCTTAATTGGAGAAAATAAGCAGAAAAGAAACCATCTTAAAGACTAAAAATGAAATTCAGATTAATTCATCCATTTGTTGTTTTGTTCTAACAAATTAGTCACAGTGGAACTACAGTGTCAGGGACATCCAAATTGGAAAAGAGCTACTAAATTATCTATTATGGCCTCCAATTCCTTAATCGTCAAGAAACATTTAGTTGTATTAAAATATACTACCCTTTTCTCAGTAATGCTTCTTCTCATACTGCGTATTTCATTAAATACCCATCTCCTTGCAGACCTTCAAATGTGGGGTTTTTTAGTGCTGAAGAGGAACACCAAGAGCTGTGGTCTACATTTCACCTCCTGCAGACCAAAACTGCATTCTGCTGGCAAAGTGCTTACTTCTATTTTTTCACTTTTAAGCAACAACTATTTAAATTATTAATGGTATTTTTCTCTGCTGCTTAAATTTATCTATTTTATTCTCTGGTGCTTAAAGAGAATGGTGGAATTAGAAATGGGTAGATACACTTAGCGAAAATCTTGCCTTTTAGTTCCCCAGAGCTAAATTACAAATCATCATTTTAATAGACATCCTCAGTAGTTCATCTTAGACTTAGTGATTACTGCAGCCAAAGTGACTAGGTAAGACCAGAAAATCAGTTCTTCAGTCATCTGTAAGGGAATTTAAAAAGTTTTACTTGAGCTGTGATATTCATTAATTTGCTTACCTTTCTGAGTTTGACTGGCTAGCATTTCCTTACATTTTGTTTTCTTTCAATAATTTATGTATTCCTGAGAACACCGAAAATATCACGGCCTGTGATCAAGTCAAATCATGTCATGCTCAATAAATTATGATTCAGAATGCTTGCCAATTCCTGAAATATCTTTAATCTTTAATTTGCAATTTAAGGTTAACATCCAAAGAGAAACTATTGAAAAGGAGTGCTACTACGAAAAGCATCAACCCCCTGAAGACAGAGATTTATTAATGTCACATAACTATTTTAAAAGAAAGCTTCAAAGTTAGATATGTAAGCAATATATAGAAATGTAGGTTTCTGAAAAAGGAGAAAAATAACTTTCAAAGAAAAGCAGAGATAAAGAGGTATTGATGTAGTGCAGACAGCTGCAACAGCAGTACATACTGCAACAGCAGTATATTACCTTTAAATAATATATAGAAACTGTGTAAATGCACTTTAATTATTAGCATTTTAGAGGAGACTTTTTTCCTATGGTTGAAATCAGTGGTCATTATGTGTTAGCATAATATTTTACAGAATTTTTTTAATGGATGTTTAAATGTAGACATACAATGGTTTTTGTCATACACAAATACATAAAACAACAGAAAAATACAATCGTTTTTATGATGTTCTAAGTAATAAGTGTAAAGCAAGTAAAGCAGCATGTTCTTTCTTGACTTCCTCCAAAACCTGCTGAGACCATCTCTACCTCAATTATATAAATACAATTACCTTCTCTTTGAAGGGAGATATATGAAAAAATCTATCAAATTTTAAAATTCAGGAACAAATCATACCACACTTACTCACACAGTATGGTAGTTTACTACTTTCCCTGGAAGAAATTAATCACCTGGCATTAGATAGCAGAGTTAGGCCCTTTATTTATTTTGAGAACACTCCCAAATGGTCAAAGTCCCAGATCACTTTAGGTAGTGCCCTGTTGAGTTAGTGCTCCATTGTTAATTAGAAACGCTTCTAGTTAAAACAATGCAATTAGAGAGGCATAAGGATGGACTAAGTGAAACCAGATGGAGCCATCCTCTCCAAACCCCTCCATCCTGTTAAACCGGGATAGAAATCATACCGAAAATAGATTCTTTCATAAGAAATATGCTCTTCTGCTTGTCAGAAGCAATGCTTTTAGGAAACCTTTTTTCCGTTATTTCAATAGCTCTTTAAAACATGAATGTAAATGTTGAGCTGAGAGAGTTAAACTAGCAGTTCAGATCATAAAAAAAGCATCAATCCGGTTTACTCCAGATCATATAAACTGGACCATGTTATTTCCACGTTAGTATACATACACCTCTGTATGTTTTGCCCAAGGCTGGATAAACAGGCGTATCACACACCCTTCTTCAGGAGGCATTAGCTGGTGTCGCCAGTATAGGGAAGCACACAGTTCCCAGTTTCAGCAAATAGTTGCAATGTTATTCCATGTACAGCTATCAAGAAATTCCAGCATCCCTTATCTCACACGTGTATTAGCTTAATGCCGTCCCCTCTAGCACTCTCGAGGCCCAAAGCAGAAAAGGACCCCAGCACATCCCACCTCACAGGATACAGCTCCGGAGGAAGATGCCCACGACTAACCTCTTCCCTGGCTAAAATTACACATTTGAATGAGAGCTCCTTTAATCAGTCCTCAAATTAGAAGGTTTTGCCTTAACAGTAGCATGGAGAAAACTTCGTGCTGACCCCCCCCCAGCATGAAGCAACTCAAACACACAGCGTACCCACAGCACAACGGACACCTAGTGCAAACCATCAACCCAGCGCTATAGTCACTGCCAAAAAGACAAGTAGCTGGAAAAATAATTCCTTGGCCAGAAGAAGTAGGAATGTTTCCGGTCTTTGACAAGGTGGGAGAGTAGTGCTGATCAACTTGCTGGCAGGCAGTATACATATAGTGTAGATGTGTAGATGGTTCAAAAATGAAGCGGGGGGGGGAGGGGGGGCGGGGAAGTCATGTGTAAACAATTAATGCGTCTGTGGCAAAGTCTCAACTAAATGGGTCGGTTTGCCTTCTGGTACTTAATTAGTACACTCTGTTCAGTACATACTGTGTCCCCAGTAAGCAATGCCTCCAAAGCAAATTAAAAGGAGCATAATAAATCTTGCTTTCTCTCCAGACATACAAATCTCTCTCTACACATATGTACACAAATACATGTATATGTATATGTAGGGACAGAGAGAAGATAAAAAAATAAAGTTGCAGGAGGAAAACAGAGCAACAGCCATCATGTTAACGTCTTATCTTTCTGAGAAATTAGCTTTGTAGGGCTGTGGAGCTGATGACAGCCTGCACAAGGACAGAGCTCGGTGAATAATTCAGACCCAGTAATTTTTAGATATATCTCACAACTTCATAATTTTGCAGATCAGTTAAATGTACTTGTATGTCTAAGAAAAAAGCAGCAAAATGTAAACTAATTCATGTAAAAGTTTGAACGCACATCCATGAAAAAAAGTATGTAGCAATATATCTATTTTCTCACGTCAATAATTTTATAACAATTATAATGTATTTCACCACTAAAGATAAACCTGCTACCTACTAGTGTCTTGGGGTTTTTTTCTGCATTTGACTCTAGTGGGAGCAGGCTGTAACACCTGAGTGTTTTCTCACAAGTCATCAATGCAATAACGAGAGGTTTGGGCTTCTCAGCATTACTATCCCTGTGCTTTTCAAAATGGCCACACTGTAAAAGATGGTTCTCACCCAGCAAGGGAGAAAAAATGATGCTGTATTAAGGCAGAATAGTTTACAAAAGCAATGAGAGACTTAAAGTGATACACAGATTGTGTTTATAAAAATTCATAAGCATTTCAAGTGCACTCCTAAAGGAATCATGTAGATGCTGCAACAAATTATTATATAATATAATTAAACACAAAAATCTGCAACAGTAAAATAGCATTAAGGGACAGATTTGCATTACTGTAGCAGTGGCAGATTGCAAGCAAAGATCCCATTAGAGGTAATGGGAGCTGAAGTTATAATCCACTGTGCACAGTGTCAAAAATAATATCCCTGTGGCTTTGGCTTAAACTGGCAGAGTTAAGGCAGCAACCTGATTTCTAATTCTCCCCATTGTGTGCAGACAGCAACCCTCACAACACCCCTCTTCCCCTCCTCCCTCCCAAACACTTTTTCAAGAAATGCACATTTGAGCACAAGGGAGGGAGGGAGGGAGGATCAGGCATGCTGTATGTAAGTGTGCGTTTCCTTTGCTTTTGTTGGTTTAAATCAAGCTTTTACTTTATTTTAGCATGGTTAACAGTTAGAGCAAAGGGCTACCACTGAGAGCTCTGATGTTTTTCACTGTGTAACCAGGGGTAAATGACCTTTGGACTGCTGTAGCTAGGCTGTTAGCAAGGTGAAGTAAGCTGCTCTCCCTCTCTAAAGTCACCCTTCACTCTTACAGGAACAAATTGCACCAGCCTGTGGCCAATGCAAATCATTGGGGACTCCACAGTGCTACGGCTGGTAGCAGTATTTCTGAAATGAAATACTCCCTGTGGGGTCATTTCATACCCCCCAAGTTCTTGTTACCTGCTGTAACAGGTTGTACTTTGTCACTTAAGCTCTTTCAGAGGATGGTCAGCTTTAAACAGACTAGATGCCCACACGCAAATGCTGCAGCCCAGATCCAATCCAAATCTGTGGGCTGGGACTGTCTCCCATCCTTAAATTAGACCTGCTGACTCCAAAGTGCTGGAATAAAAAGAATGCACATACAGAATCTGTACAAATGCGCATGGGTTTTTATTAATTTTCATAACTTCTAAGTGTTTGGGGTAACAAGTTTACATTACTGCTGGAAAAGAGCCTTACGCATGCTGAGAGAGGAGATGGGCTGTCACACCTACATGTGGTTGATAGGATGGACGGTACTCTCTACAAGCTTGCAAATGACACCAAAGTGGGGGGAGTTGGAGGGCAGGGCTACCATTCAGAGGGATCTCAATAAGCTGGAGGTAAGACCATCAAAAACTTCATGAAGTCTGAAAAAGGCAGATGCAAAGCCCTGAATGTGGGATGGACCAACCTGTGAATCCCTACACTGAGGGGACTGACTAGCTGGGCAGCAGCTCTGCAGAAAATAACCTTGGGGTCCTGACAGATGAGTTGACGACCTTCACTTGAACCCCCCAGCCTAAATTTCTGTATTGTTCTGCCTTCTAACAAGCTCGCAGCAAAGCCATCTTATACATATAACGCGTTATTTGCCCTTCTTCTCCATCCAAACATGGCAGGGAATTAATCCCATGTTATGTCAAGGAAAACAGACACATACAGACATCTGCAAACTTGTGTCTGGCTCAGCAGTAGCTCCGCTGGCACCAATCATCCAGTGAATCAGTGGTAGAAGCAGAATTAGAAAACAAGAATTACTGGCTCCCAGTTCTACCCGTTATCTGTTCAACCATAATGATTTTACATGAAAACCTTGTCTTGCCTGGGACTGCTTTTGTGATGTGTTTTAACAGCACTGAGCACAACAGCTTTCTGGCCTACAACTGATAATTCTTGGCATTACTGTAATGCAGATTATGATAATTATTAATAATGTGCTGGCGTATGAATAAAGTATGTGGAATATACAAAATTATTCTGGTGCAGAGCAGTGAGCTCTGAATAGAACAGAAAAAACCAGAAAAAAATAACTCATGGCAGAGGACGTGTGATAAAGTAATAATTGTCACACAAGTGATAACCACTAGGACAAAGGTTTTTTGGGAAAGAACTGGCTTTTTCCTGTATGTTTCTACAGTACTTAGCACTGTCTATAATCAGGCCCATACTATTATGGTCCACGTAAATGAAAAAAAAAAAAAAAGATGACAGTAATACAAAATTTGTCTCCAATACAGAGAGAGAGAAAAGGTGAGGAGAATTCATACAGTAGGGGAAAAGGTTTGCTACACCTACACCTCTTCCTCCTTTTTGTCCATCTTGACTGAAAAATTTAATAACTGAGTAATCAAAATGAAAATTTCTGAATCAATATTCAATAAAACTAATGAACTCGGTTTTCAATGCAAGCCACTTTTATACTGCCCCTATCACAGACTAATTACAAACATCAATGTGAATGTGACGAGGACAATAAAAGGTTTTGGAAGTATTGTCCTGGACTCAGCCATTCTGTCATTTCTAAAATTTCATAGACCGACATTCTTGCCCAGCAGATTCAAAAGCTCACTCAAAAACCAGATATATGTGACCTAGGCTCATTTCCCAGAAGAATGCTAGGATACCGTTAATCCTCTACAGTGAAAGGGTCAAGTACAAAGTCATGTTTTATGTGAAGCTTGTTCCTTCCTGGAAAAAGAGGTTTTCAGATGAACAGAAAAAAGGAAGAAAAAACCCCACAGTATCATGTGTACTAAGTCAGAGGCAAAGTCTATAAATATCACCCTGAAAGGATGAGACAATTCTCTGATCTTTTCCAAGATACCTTGGATGATTACTCCACTTTCTGCATTGCTTCTGCCACTAACTGTCTGTTAATTGTTTGATTGTTCTCTGCTGTTGCCTTTTGGAATATCTCTTACTACATTCTATGCTTATTGTTTTAACACACAAATATGAATTACAAATGAAGCAGTAGAAAGAAGAGTTGATGGCACGAGCTGAACAAAAATAATGTTTTTATAAACAATATTTAATACCTTTCTCAAAATCCGAGGTTCGAATCCTGCCTCCAGTAAAGTAAATGGCAGAACAAGGCATTTCATCCCACTTTTTGGTACAGCTCCATCAGTGTGCTTCAGAAATGAGCGAGAAAGCTAGGTAATAAAACGGTGTAAATCCTATGATCCCTTGGTTTTCTAGATGGCACCTGCTTGAACAGGTGCAATAATTACTGATTACTGGGGCCTAAATGTCTCTGATCGCAAGACAGCAAGGATAACTCACAATTCATTTCATATAGACAACTAGAAAGAAAATAATTTTCAGCTCTTGACTCTATTTTAAGCATTTCTAAAGCATTATTCACCATAGTATCAGTGAAGAGGCTAGATTCTAAAATTGAAAGTCTTCATAGACAACCATTAATCTCCTGGGTCATTTATACACAGAGCAACACTTATCATATATCCTTTAGGGTATGCAAACAATATGGGCTCCAATCTCCATATTCAAATGTAGCTCTTAATACATATGAGTGCAGTACATGCCCAGAAAGACCATTAATCTCTTGGGTCTTTAAAATGAAGGGCACTTTTCTAGCAATGACTTCAAACAGCTAAAGTCATGGAAACATATTTATAATTGGTTTAAGTAACTAATTTTGGCACCAAATAAAATTGTTGTTTCATCTTTTAATGCAGCGGAGACCTGCTTCAAAATTAATAATTTAATCTCTCTATTGAACAGAAAGAACCCATATAAATTGTGCATTTTTATAAAGCTCTAACAATTGTACATCTAGAGCTACATCATCGGTATTGCAACAATCCACCTCTTTACTAAATTTATGTTTCAACAAATACTCATTTCACTTTTTTTTAAGAATTCACTTATTTTTAGATAAATCTAGAGTCATTAAGTGGATGATGGTAATTCTGTGCCCTGGAATTTTTAATAACACATCATATTAAATGCCTTGAAATGTTTGAATATCTGAGAGGAAATAAAACAGGATCTTTAAATAGAAGTTAAAAATTTATTTGATTCTTATACATTATATTCTTGAACATGGTATTATAGTTAGCAATAATAAATACTATGGTCCTACTCTGATATCAAAGTCAAGTTGTGCTAGACACTGCACAAACTCACTGACTACAACAATTACCAATGAGAACAGACAAATCAGCAAATGGAGAGGGAAATGTGTAAGGCAATTTGACTCCTATACCATTAGCAAAACCTGAAGCGGACTTGATCCGCAGACTCCATTCAGTGGACTACATTGCCTCTTAAAGAAGACTGGGCACCATTACATGTTGGACTTTTGCCACCACAATGTAATTAAACTGTGACACTGGCACTAGTCCATAAGGCAAATACAGAGTACACTAGTAGTTCTATGCCCTGAAATGGCAAGTACTTCCATGCAATAAATATCTATGTTATAGCAGCTGCTGTGAACACTGTAAGAAAAAATGCCCATTTGGTAAACCTCCACAAAGAAAGGCTCACACTTACAATTTATTAGCATTTCCACTACTTCCACTAGAACAAAAAAATTCTGAGGGTATGCATCTCTAACACAGCCCAGTACCCATCTTCCATATTTTATTACTTTAAAAGGATCAAGAAACAGAGGAAAAGACAAGAGTATCAGTAAACCTCATTGTTCTTAGCATCACCAAAGCAAAGGGAGACAGGCAGTTAGACAATAAACATCAAATTAAACAGCAGAGATTCATTCTCTACACTCAAAAGAGTTCCTTCTAAAAATGAAACTGTCAGCATTGACTATAAATGTTTGTTTATTATTGATCTTTTGGGACCTGCAGTTGTTATGAAGTACTAGAGATTGCAAACTCTGTATTTTGGAAATCAGGCACTGAGTATTTTGATAGCAGAAGACAGGGGAAATAATTCATCTCTTTTGAAAAAAAAAAATCATTATTTTATAGCTCTCCTTTCATCAGAGCTTCATTTGAAGTTTTTAGTCTCTCTTGTATTAAAAGAGAGTTCTGATTCTGCAGGAAACACTCTCAGTGGGAGGTATCTTATAAATTAATACACAAAATTGAGGACACCTCTTACAGTGCAAGAATATAATCTAGAAATAATTTATGGAAACCCAGATTAAAGAACACCAGGGAAAAAACATAGAAAGTTCTCAAAAGTGGAGAATAAGTTAAACATTAGAACAAGAAATGCTGGTTAAAAAGACTGTAATCATGCAAAATCCTGGTTACAGTCTCAAGCCTAGACAAAAGGTATCCAAGTTGGCTTGCAAACCTTTCACTGAAGAAAATATCTTCTTCAGTGTTTACAGAATTAGATCTTCCAAAATTTTTTTTCAAGCTTTTGTTGTAAAATTTCATCCAATTGCATTAAATAAATCATAGGATTAAGTCTTCTGGCTATGTCTCGTCAGCTGGGAAGAGAGGCAATTCCACCACACTGCAAATTGGGCCATGACAGGGGTACTGGACCTCCCAGTTGGGAGCCAGTTTGTCTACTGGGCTGTGCAAAGTTACTTGTTCCAAAACACATGCAGGACTTCTAAAAGCTAGTGACGCACTATTCTGACATTACTATCGTACATCATACATGGAAAGTTGGAATGGAAAATTAGGTAGGTGCGTAACTTCAGGCATTCCAGCACAGCTCATAAACCTTACTGTGCTGAGCCGGAGTCAGTTTTTTAGGAGCTTCCTTGGCACCCAGAAGCTCTCCAGGGAAAGATAAACTTTGGCAAGGAGAGACGAGGATAGCACTGCTGGACGGAAACAAAAACTGCAGAGAGATGAGATTGGGTTACTCTCCATGCTTACAAGAATCTTCCACCATGAATCAGAGACACTCCCTGTGCAAAGGGTGAATCATACTGCAAAGCAAGCTGAAAATGGAAAACTGGTGTCCCAGCACAACGACAGACTAGCAGCCCCCTCCTGAAAATGAGCCGGTAAATAAAGGCATGCATCCTCCTTAAATCCAAGGTGATCCTCACAAAATGCAAATGGAGTGGCCTTGGATCCCAATGAGTCTGTAGAAATGCTGTTTGGGAAGGAAGTCAGACCAAGAAGGGTTGCAGATCATTCCAAACACTTGGACAGCATTTCAGCCCCCAGTGCTACAGATGGACCCACTACCAGACATGCAAGGACTCCGTGACCCTGGAGGTCGTGGCCTAGGAAAGCGCACAAAAGGCATCTGTGGTCCACAGCGCAGTGGATATAGTACTCCTCAGGATGTCAATTGGAGCTCAGTTCTCCGCAGGAAGAAATGAGCCATGCTTGAAGGAAAGGAGGATCTTCAATGACAATGGGTGTATTCTGTATATTGACGTACATTATTTCCATTCAGCTGAAACAGCATGTGCAAAGGCTGCAGTAGAGTGAAAGGGAGAATATGTAGCACAGGGCAGGAATTTAGTCTCTTTCAGATTTTTTCGTCTTTTTCTGCAGATTTACACGCAGTGTTTTTCAGACGGGAAGCGGTAGCTGATGCCATCCCATCCTTTGCTTTTGATTCTTCTAAATTCCTATTAGGTTAAATTCTGATTTAGTAGCTTGACGTACTGTGAAATGACTACAGATTCCAGCTCTAGCCAGGCAAGAAGCCAAGGTAACTGCATTGTGAGAGGGATGGGCCTTGGCTCTGCTCTTGAAAGTTTAACACATTTTAACAATTGATTTTCAAATGAAATACACTTATGTCACATCAAAACAGTATTAGGTTTCCTCCATACTTTGTGCTGCTGAATTCAATTGCCTCATTTGATCCTAATTGCAGTAAAAAAAGACAAATGGCTCCTCACATTAATAATACTCAAAAAAAGGTAACTGCTTAAATTGCATCTAGCAACAACCTGGGATTCAGCACAACCACTACAAACTAACTGCAACGTATATCAAGCAACAGAGGAAGAAACTTGTATTGGTTATAACCGAAGATTCAAAGTCATCTCTAAGCATAGTATTCCCAAGCACAACAGAAGTAAAATTTTGCTGTGACAAAGCGTAATTGCGGCAAAACTGGTCCAAGAAGCCTAAAACAGCCCAACACTGCCATATGAGAAAACAGAGCCCCTGCTCATCTCTAGATGTTCAGGAGCATCTTACAATAAAGCAGAACAATAAGCTCCAAATCTGAATCTTGTAAGGCTATTCCTATCATGTCTTACTGCTGTTTTGAAAAAGCAAGATTACTTCTTTCTTATCCTGGGCAGCTCTTTCTCATCCAGCCTCTGCCTGAAGGAACAGATCAAGCAGATAGGGCCATCTCCCATCCACATACCTTCAAAACACACAGCTCCCACTGCTTCTTCAGCTTTCCTTTAATGTTTTAAAATATATACGTGACTCTTGCTGTGGACTGGGTATTTCCAGAAATGAAAACACAACATTAACTACATGGCTTTCTTTTTTCCTGAAAAGACTTCATTACAACTGCTATGTTCTCTCATATGAGAAGGAACAAGCTTAAAATATGTTTCCCTGTAGAATATCTAATTATAACTACAAAAATAACCAGGCTGTCTGCTTTGATTTTCATAATTGCTGTAAATTCTAAGTATTGCATTAATTGTATATTCAAGCACCATGAGCAATTGTGTTTATTTCAAACATTTTTCAATTATCAAATCAATTTTTATAGTCACCTTAAAAAAATGTTTCTAACAAGGAGCTTTGGGTATTTTAGCCTAAAATGACAAAGAAAGTTCAGATGAATAATTATGTACCAGGATAAATTGTGACTGCAGTATATACTTACTAAATTTTGCAGAAGTATTAAGGCAATAGTTACTGGAATACAGTATCACATGAAGTTCATATATACTGACAAAAATCATATAAAAATAATATATTAGCAATAGAACACAGAACGATGAAGGTCAAAGAAGTAACGTTCACTTTGATTCATCTTAATGTGAATGAAACCTTGAATAACGGCATCCTTAGTTTGGAATTTCTTGGCTCTTGTTGTTTTGTATCACGCTTCTAGTATCATCTAGGAATCAGATTATCAAATAATTCAAAGGCAAATTTAGATACTACATAATAGATTTGACAAAACATTACAAAAATTATTTCCATCTTTCTAATGACACCATTTATATAAATAATACTACAAGGCTTTTTAAATGAGGCTTATTTTAACTTGATATTTTCCTGCAATGCTGAAACAAAAAAATATATTGTGGTCTTAAAAGTAATAAAAATGAAAGTGTCTATACCCAGATGCGTACCTACTTTAACTTCATAAATGAAATATGAAAGGAAAACAAAATCTCATATGGTGAAAAACATACTGATTTCTAATATCAATCAGTATTAATAACTTAAACTGTCTTAAGTAGCTTTTAAAACTCATTTTATTAGACATGATATGCAGTTTTTATACTATTTTCCAGCAGGTTTTATTCCCCCTAGAAAAAGGTAATTCTAGAAAAGGATTTATTTTTGAAGAGTGCAATTACATAAAAATTAAGAAAATTTTACGTTGTTTACAGTAAATGAAAATCTATGTGTAAAAAGTCTGACCTAACCCTTATTGCCACCAATAAAAATATTCTCATTCACTTCAAGAGGTCCATGTAATAGAGTATTTGGATTGATTATCTAAGTTGTTTTTTTATTTTAATTTTTATTTATTAACAAATGAAGTAGTAAAGGACCACCAATGTTGCATAACTTGTTTGCATAGTTGTCATCTCTAGAAATGGTACAGAAAGTTGTTTCTTATCATAGAATATACTCACAGAACCGTTTAGGTGGGAAGAGACCACCAGAGGCCACCTAGTCCAACTGCCTGCTCAGAGCAGCGTACACAGAGTAAAAAGGTGCGTGAATCAGCGCAAACCTTTCCACCACCCAATACTGAATGCAGAAGATGAAACAAAATATTTTTGTGTGGTACCTGTTGTGCAGCACTATATAAAAGCAAAAAAATTCCTTTTGCAATCAGGTACAACCAGCAGAGATTCTGAGCATTATTTGATTAACATTTTCTCCATCTCTGCAAACTGCAGTGCTCTTAACAATCATAAACTAATTGACCATCCATCTTCTAAAGCCCAGACATCACTTCCTGCGTCTTAATATCCACAGCAGCAATGAACATGTGTTGATCTGTATTACCTCTATTCAGAGAGGGAAAAACGATATGAGATTGGGGCCAGGTTGACACAACAGGGATGTTATGACTGAAGTGTCCTTATTCTCTTGCCCTAATTCCATAGACAGATTACTACTTAAAGTCAAACGACTTGGATTTCCACAGTACATGGTGAAAGCAAGGAGAAGTTTCTCCCTGCAGCACTTTCCGATCCCTTCTGAGTAAAGCACAGTAATTCAGTAAATCATTGTTGATGTTATGATCAGCAATTTAACCAAATTCCTTATCAGCAATTACTTATCCTTTCCTATCAGTAAAATCCACAGTCAGTATCCTGTGCAATATTCACTATATATATACACACAAGTGGAGTAAGGTCTGACCAGCTGTGCAGAAATACAGCTTCCAACAAATTAATTTGTGTTAATCTAGAGAGAGATGTTTCTGGATTATGCAGAGCAGCAGGATGCGGCAGGACACCAGCCCTAAGCAGCCTCTCTTAAAGGTTAGACTTGTAAGGAAAACTCCATGGCTGACATTTGCAAAGCCAGCTAGGAAAATGGACACCCATTTTGCATTCATTTTAAAGGTAACTTGCCACCTAGGTATTTTTCTTCCTTCTGCATACCTACACTCATAAAATTGCTGCTTACAGGCTTGGAAATAAGAATCTCTTCACTTTTCTTTGTTGCAAAGTTATCAAGGGCCTCTTTGTTCTTACATTGTGTGGTTCATTAAAAAAGGAGAACTTTCATTTTCCTTATAATGGAAGTTGCGCCCTCAGAAACTACACATATCCCTGAAACAACCCTATGTGGAATCTGTTGATATCAGATACGTATTTCCCACAGAAACACTCTCACAGTGAAAGAGAAATAGCTTTTCATAAAAGAAACTAAAAGAACTTGAAAAGTAATACAAAACACAAGAAAAAAATTTATTTCTAGCAGTGCATTTCTGAGGTAACTATCCTTTTGGAGATGTGTCACAGTTTCCTAAAAGGTTTGTATTAAAAAACACTTTTAAAATACACAGCAGGTTTCTTTAGGGATTCTATCAGACTTCACTTCTAACTGATTTTCCAGAAGTGTATATTTTAATAGAAAAAAATCCTGCTACACTAAACACTAATGGCAGGTAGCAGACAAGATCCTCCGCTCTAGCCCTCCACTCATGCTGCATCTGAAGAGTACTCAGTGGGGAAAATTACTTGGCTCGACTGTTAGACAAATTAATCTCTGCCCTCACAGCCCCCCAACTCGATCATTATTGAGTGAGCTGTGTGTAAAATGTATCTGCATTTCAGTGACATGTATTTTTAAGCACATGCTAATGCTGCACACGCTTGCTTAGACACACCACCTCCATTTACATTTGGCATGTTAAAATTGGAACCTTTCCATTATCCCATTTTCACAACTCAATAACCTCTTCCGTTTCTGAAGTTTCTTATCCTTCTTGTGAACCTTTATCTAAGAAGCAGACAGAAGCACCAGGCTGTGCTAATAAGGAGAAATTCCCTAGTGAATCCATGTCTATTTTAATCCTTATTTTCAAACCACTTCTTCTGCAACATATACTAATTAATTAATTTCCACATTTACTTGCCAAACTGTATTCCATAAGGAGTGAACCTCCACTGTGATTTCTCTCTCTTTCTCTGTGGACTTCTATAGTATGTACCCGCTCCTTTTCAGCATGTCAAGATTTCTGCCACCCAACACAGCAGCTGGTATTTCAACCACATTACATCTTTGATCTGTCCTTCTACTGATACAAGACAACTTAAGCCTTGCCTTCATCTTTCCAACATCTCATCAACATTTAGTTTCCTGCCCCCAAAATTCCACCAGTTTCTTCCTTACAGCAGCAGCTGCCCCCTGTAAGGCTTTTCCATTACTGTACACTGAACTTACTCAAATTCCACCCTGCTCAAACGTCTCCTCAAATTCCACCTTCTCATTCAAAATCTTACTTTGGTATTAGTAAGGGTAAAATATAAAAGGTTGTACTACCTATTTGCCACCCCTGCTTAGACTACTTTCTTATTTCAGCTCAGAATATGAATTAGGGAATAGGATCTAAAATGGCACGTGAATAATTTCATGATTATACCAAAGACGTTTTCTCTAAGCTTTAGGTAAGAGATTTTTTTCTGCTAGATTATTCTAGCCTTGTCTGAGCCCTCACTTTTTTGTAATATTCTTCACCAGCAAAATCAAACGAGGTATTTTTCAAATTGTCTTTCCTGCAGTGCATCATTCCATTATTATTTTTTATGGAACTGAAGCACATTTGGATGACATTTGTGCATATTCATTCTTGGATACCATTAACTCAGTGTATTTCTAGATGTCTGTGTGCAAAGCCTCATTGCTGCACAGAGCAGCAGAAGAGAATTTCAGTTAATTCAGTTCAGCTAGAATGAGGTACTTAACAGCTGTACAACCTACGGATGGACCTTAAATCAGAGTTAAGATTATCAATCGTCATGCTATGCAATATTCAAGAGAGACATCTGCTGGCAATAAAAGGAAAGAGCACCGATCATGAACTATCATGAAAACACTACACATTTAATTACGCAGATATATACTTATCCATGAAAATGAACTATTCAGGGCTAATTAGAAATACCCAATCTGCTGAAATCATACATTTACTTTCATTACACCATTTTTCAGATGCATCCTGTTTCATTTATGATGCATTTCATCTGTTTATGTTGGATATGATTTGCTACATTACACTGCTTCACAAATCTTGTCAGTGGGACGGATGCAGCTTAATACAAAAGGCATTTATTTACGAAAAGGATTGTACATCTGGTTTAAAGTTTGAATACATGCTCTGAGTGCAAGCTATTTTATAGATGAGAGTCCTGTAATTTTAACAAATCAATGACAGGATACCATCCAATAACTAATTAACATGTATCAATTAATAGTAAATAATCAAGCTTTAATGATACCTTAACCAATGTCATCCACAGCAATGGCACTGAAGCCAGAGGAAGTTCGATCATTAGCACAGCACCAGTGAGACAAGATTCCAGCCAGCCTTCCAGTGCTGAAGCTATTTCGCTATAATCGGGCCAAAGATTATTTTTAGACAACTTTCATGTGGGCTAAAGGAACAAACCTCCTTAGCCAATGTCTTAAAATGACACTTAGCCACAGCCTTGTTAGCTTGGTTTGTTTTAGCTTGTGTTTTAGTATTTGTATTTTGAACTTTGTGAAGAGCCAAGGAGGAAAACGTGCCGCAGGTGTCAAAACATTTCTGACTGTCCAGCAGAGAATATTTCAAAGAAACAGCGAGGCACAGAATTAGCCATTGCTAGTGCAATATTGCTGATGCAGCTGCCTCATATTTTATTCCACCTACTTTTTAAATTTTCCAGCATTCTCTTCCCAGCTCTGAAGCAATTTCTTTCAGCCCTGCTCAGGAAGGAGCCCATTGTTCCACCACCCCGCTGCAAGATGGGAGAAGGTATCCGTAAGCAACAGCCATGCTGTTCCCGCTCCAGGATTTATCCTTGGGTCTTAGGAAAACACTTGTGACCAGACTTTCCATTTTCTTTTGGAACACAGATTGCACATAATACCTTATTTTTAAAAAAACAACACTCTGGCGGGGTATCTTATGTTCCTAACAGTACGCTTATTCACATGGTCCTCCTCCTTTCCCCTCTTGTTTCTTCATCTCGGTCATTTTCACAGACAATTGATATTTTTGTGACTGTATGACAATAGTCAGCAAATCTTCACTGTATTTGCCCTCCCTCTACCCCCAAACGTGTGCTTAAATTAGATGCCCTTTTCGCATTCTTGCTACAATTTAGTCCTTAAAGTGAGAAAACAGCAGTGGTGCCCCAGAATTAATTGAAAGCTCGTCTTTCATTGCATTAAGGCATTGAACTGTTGTTCAAATGAGTCAATTGAAGAGATGGGAAAACAATTTTCCAAGAGACAGCGGAAAATGGACAGTAACAGACCTGTCTAAACAGTAGGAAGCCCTAGAAAGAATGCTAATGCTTCAGGGAAAATATATTTTAACCAAAGTTAAAGCAAGGGGAAAAAAAATCCCCAATCATTCCCCTTTAGGAGCTTTAAACTTTTTCAAATTGTTTTAATAATTTCAGCTACATAATAAAAAAATCATTTCTATGAATATAACTGCAAGATTCCTTCTAGGCTTCCTTTTTAATTCAGTCGTCTTATCCTAAAAAGCCCAGTCCTAATTCTCGTCATCTCTCTCCCAGATCAGAAGATGCTTTAACTCCTAATTGGCTCCACTGTATTGATTTCCATAGCTTTACTCCAGTTCTTTCCATCCACTGTCATCCACATCATCATCATAACTACAGGAACCAGGCTTATCTACAAGTTGTTTGTCGGAAGGGACCATTTTACCTGACAACAGGCAATCCACCAGAATTAGTATTTCTGAGAGGAATACTCATTGCTTTACATAATCTGTATTTTTGAGTGTGTCAATGGCTCGAGGCACAGGTATTGTCTGAAACACTCTAACTTTAAATGTGCAGATTACAATCTGCCCGCTACTGAGAGACTGAGCTTTACATAATCTGTGTTTTTGAATGTGTCAATGGCTCAAGGCACAGGTATTGTCTGAAACACACTAACTTTAAATGCGCGGATTACAATCTGCCCGCTACTGAGAGACTGAAGCTTCAATCAAGCGTGTAGGTGGTTCTCAGGAAGCTAATGATTACGGTCATCCTACATCTGCTTTTACGGACAGCGGTACTTGGTGATCTTTTCAAACTCTTAATGTTTATTAATCAGAATTGGCTTGACATGATGATGGATGGGCACTCTTTTTAAAAAAAAAAAGTTATTTTGTTATTGATTTAGTTTATTCTGTTTTCTCCTCCAGATTCTTCGTACATAGGGTTAACCTCTCTGCTGGATCATCTGGTTTTTCATGATAAACTATAGAAAGAAATATACAGAAAGAACTGCCAAAAGTCCTGCTGCGGCAACCAGATGTAAAGTTATCTTCCAGTAGAGGGAATGAGGTCACAGCAGTTGAAGATGGAACTGCACAGAATCCATTTAAACTATGATATAGTATCGATATAGTCCGTAAGTCTTCCAAATACTTAACCTGATGGATTAGGCAAAGACAAAAAGAAAGAAATTCAACGACAGACCATGATCATCCCAAAAGCCTAAGACATGGCTAAAACACAAGGTCATGATTTTTCCCGAGAAAAATAACGGCCTAACTCTTTAAGATTCATCTAAGCTGTTTAAAATAAAAGAGGAAAGTTAAATAATCAGTCAACATACGCCAGTTGCTATTCCTGTTTATGAAATATATATATTGTTTGTACACTTTAAAAAATCAGCCTTAAGTAGCTTCAAAGAAAATGCTACCTTTATCATAATTTCTGTTCATCAACGCATGGCACTAGTAACGGTGAGCAAAGGCATATTGGACTGAAACACTTGAATGACATTTTGGCTCTGAATCAGGTACGCTGTATGATGAAAATGCCTCTTAATGAAACTCAATGTACCATTATAATACAGTTTCACTGCAATCATTGTACTTTTATATTTGGCATGAGCCAGTCTCCATTATTCTAAGTAGTTAATGTAAGTAGTGCAGATTGTACTCGCTGATATGATTTCACATTCCTTGATAGGATGGGCTGCAGCTCTGAAGAAAATTATTACTGAGTCAGAGACCACTCACATTCCAATGCTGCTATAATTAGAAACCATCTACATCTCCAAACTCTGGCAATTCTAATCCTGAGGATAACTGGAGCCTATCTTTTACAGTAACTATTGGCAAGTATGAATAAAAACTCACTTTATATGCCAATAATATTTACACAGTTCTGAAAATATAATCTTACACAATGCTAACCCTTAAAGACATAACAGGTTTTTAGCACAGTGCTTAGCCCCTAAGTATAGTGTAAACTAATAAAGAACCAATCTTACAGATCCATACAAAGGCTTTTTCTGTTAATGCCTATTTGAATTAAGTTATGAGCATATGCAAAGACATAATAGGTAAACATATTAGTGTAAACATATTAGTGTAAACTAATAAAGAACAAATCTTACAGATCCATACAAAGGCTTTTTCTGTTAATGCCTATTTGAATTAAGTTATGAGCATATGCATATTCACAGTAAAATCCATCTGAATTTTAGAGGCTTTGCATAAAATCTCCCAAATAAATTTTGAGATCTATAGACTACATCATCATCTGAAAATGCACCGAGTGTCAACTCCCAATACACAAAGAAAAATATTTGAGTGACATGTAGATTCTCTTCCAAGCTCTTTCACTTCACAACAGGAAAAAAACAAAATATGCAACCCATTCCAGTACTATTAAATAAACTTTATTATTTTCAAACCTATTAGTGTTTATTGAGCCAAGATGAAATGGTTCTGCAATAGGAATTTTAAAAGGTGTTTGGAGTACAGCATATGAACAGCCAGGAGCAAGGTGCAAGACTGCTTTCAGGATTATTCATGAGTTCTATTATTTCAAAGCAGACATGGATTGGGCTCTCTTTAATTTTTTATGTGGTGAACTGTGCCTTTTTTGTGCAACCTTATCTGCTGTGATGACTCATTTCATGTATGTGTGAGGTAGCACCGAACCCAGATCTCTAGTTTAATGCTCAGTGGAATTCAGCTTTCCCACTCCACAGGAGGTCTCATTACTTTCTTTAGATTGCCAAGTATATTCTTAAACCAATATGATTTCCAGAAAAGAGATAGACTATCAAAAATAACATTTCAGAAATGAAGTCATCCTAGATATATTTGGTGGCAAGAAGCAGGGTTTGACAAAGATTCATGTTTAAAGAAAAAGCACCTATCATTAACTCACATGCAAACACAGCTAACCAAAGTACTTATCTGCTGAATTAATATGCAGACATTACTCTGCTCTATCAAAATAATCTCATTCCTTCTCCATCACCCTACACATACTCATACACAAGATACAATGCATAAAAACAGGCAACTTCAAAAGATCTTTTCAGAGAGTCTGCAGGGAGATCAGTTTTTAATGCTACTTTTATTCCATTTATGCACCCTTCACCACTTTGTCTTGTAAAAATGTAGCATCTAAACCACTATGCTTCCCATTCCTGACATTCCATAGAAGAACAGGACACAATGGCAAAGAGAAAAACCTCAAAACATACAAAGATCCCCCAGTTACCAGACTTGAATGCCTTTAAACAAGCAACTCTAAGCCTTCCAGAGAACTGCTATCTTGTCGTTTCTTACCTCATTTTGTGTTCTTGGAATAAGGCAGGTGTTCTGAACTCAGTAGCACAGAAATCATCAGAGAGTTGCAGACAGTCATGGTCTCTCTGCGAAAATCTCCAACTTCTGTGATTGAACACACCGTAAACATGTATAAGACAGAAACACCAATACTGAAAAATAATGTGATTTATACTTTCTATCCAAAACAGTGTATCTTCTTCTGATCCTAAAGATTAGCAGAGACCTACCAGAAGAGAAAATTAAAAATTTATTTTTTACACAGCTAGTGCTTTTTGCATTTCTGCTAATCAGTCCAAATTTCTATTTCAGGCACTAAGTCTCTGGCTAATTTTGTATTTCAGTTGAAAACTCATCTCTTAAGAACTTTTTAATTAGCACTTATTTCAAGTTGTATAATTGTTAATTAGTTGCTCACTGTTAATTTTAAGTTTGCTGGCATAGTGCTTTGAGACTTTATAAATAGCCCTCTGCATATTGGTTTGTATTGTTGTAATGTGACAAATGTAGCAGACCAGACACACACAGCAGGGAAGGGAGTGGCATAATTCCGAAATCAATTTCACTAATAAATCCTACAGATTATAAACTGAAACCAGTATGAACTCAGTAAAAATAATTCTATTTTGTTAATAGCAAATAATATAGGTTAATTTATTGTGGTGGGTTGACCTTGGCTGGCTGCCAGGTGCCTACCAAGCTGCTCTATCACTCCTCCTCCCCAGCTGGTCAGGGGAGAGAAAATATGACCAAAGGCTCGTGGGTCAAGATAAGGACAGGCAGAGAGCACTCAGTAATTACAGCAAATGGCCTCAAGTTGCGCCAAGGGA
>NW_009231323.1:0-62982 GCF_000690835.1 Fulmarus glacialis
GATTCTATGATTCTATGATTCTATGAAGTCTTCCTCAGAAAAATCGTCCACAATTTCAAAAGCTGTGATTTTCTTTATCTTTTTTTTTTTTCCATAATCAGACTAAGAAATTGCTGGGGATTTTTTCCCCTCCACTTTTAGATCTCAGAATCGTGTTTTGCTTGTAAACAAAGCAGCTGAATAATCTTACAGTCAACCTCTTCACTTAAGGGAACATTTTAAACTTGTTCACTTTAAGGGCTTTGCAATGAAAGTCCTTGATTAGCTAAAAAACATGTGCTAATTAGTATTTCATTATGAACTTCCTGTGCTGATCTTTCCTTTGGAAGTATTAAAAAACTTAGCCTGCCTCTTACCATCTTTGTGGTCATTTGAAAAAATTGGCCTGCTCATAATGACTCAGGGAAGAGCAGTGCAAAACTTGATTGTAAATCTTATCCAGAGACAACCCAGCCTGTGTGAAAGTAGCATCTGTATGAAAAGCATCCAGGCAAAAGCGGTTTGATTTAGTTTGGCATCTTCAATTTAAACAGGCCTTGAACAAACAATTTGTACAAGAGTCCAAAAAACAGCAAAACTGGAGGAAAGGAACAAGCTCCATCTGAGCGGCTCATTATGGTGGAAAACAATCACATCTCGTCCTGCAGGTGGACATTTACCTCCATCACCCCACTACTCTCACAACAAACCCCCAAACAGCACAAGTGACATACTAGCTGTGATCATGGTGGCTTTTGATTCCCCAACATGAAAGGTCCGTACAAATGTACAAAAGGAAGTCAAGGAGTAATCAGTAAGAGGGTTTGTCTCAAATTTACCTGTAGGGGTGTTCAAAAGCCCAAAGACACCCGTGTAAGAGAAGAGACCATTTGCCTTGTCAGAGGAGGGGAACAGCCAGCCTAGCCATAGAAACAGCTTGAAGAAGCATGGAGAGCTAAACCGTATCCAGTTCCTTCGTGTCCATGGTGGGTTCCCTTGAAAGCCAGACACAGCTCAGCAGAGGGGTGCGCTTACTCCCCCCCACCCCATGATCTCCCAACAGCTGAGCACAGGGGAAAGCTATGGATTTCCTAGCCACAAAGAACACGTGTCTGGAAACAGATTCCTTGTGGGTGACAACGGTAAGATCAAGAGCTAAGCTCTTTTTTGAGTCATTCATCAACTCAGATGTGAGTTGTCAGCATTTGAAGGTTTTCCACAAAAGCTACCATACAGAGTCTGTGTTCTTTATCAGTTTTCCAGCTATAGCAGTAGAGATGTGTCAGACCCACCATCTTCATTTATTAAAACTTTCTGCCTAATTTGACAAACTGGAGGAAAGTTCTAGATATAACTGAACATTAATTAATCTTCTTGCATTCTCTTAAACCTCCCCTTCAAAGTAGTACATATTGTGAAGGATAAAAGGAGAATGATTCTCTCTCCTTTAGAATACCTGCTGAGACCCTGCTTCTGTCTTCCCCTGAACTCAAACCCAGGCCACTTCCCTGGTCTCTGAAGCACCAGAGACCTCTAAAGCTTCTGTCCAGAGCATCAGTTATATATCCTCCTATTTTAATTTGAAACAATTAGTTGGAACATAATCAGGGAGTTAAGAAGGCTTTTAAGATAGGTCCAGGTCCTCATCATTTTTAAGTATCCTACTCTGGGATCAGGGGCACGTGGGTTACTTTTATTTAGATAGGTATGTTTGATGAACTAAACTGCAGCCTTGAGTCCACCACAGGCTCCAGTCTCTCCATTAGAGTCACTGAATCATTAAATGTCCCATGCTGGGGGGGACCTCCGGAGGTCACCTAGTCCAGCCTCCTGCTCAAAGCAGGGACAGCTGGAGCAATTTGATCAGGGCCTCGTCAGTTGACTGTTGAGTACCTCCAAGGATGTGGAACTGCAACCTCCCCAGGCAGCTATTGTCTATCATGATAACTTAGACTTGTAAGGCATTGGCATCTAGAGGTGGCAGATCTGACTCAGGACCTATGGAAGACCCACACCCATCTTCAGAGGCAGCTGTCAGCCAGGCAGGATACCCCAGGATGTCTCAGCTACCACTATGTTCAGGTGGCTGAATACAACCACAGGCGTCCAAACATGGAGCCAATCTCTCATGTGATGTGAAAGGGTGTTAGAAGCTGGGCCCATGGTGGGGTTAAGCAATCCCACCAGCAATGGACTGGCAGCACGTCCTCCCATGCCTGCCAGACTCTCTCTGTGGAGATCCGCTGAGTTCAGTATTCAGATTTGCCAAGCAAGGCTCTGTGAACCCAGCGTGACTGTGACTCTTACAAGATAATCGGACGCCAGCAATAAAAAAGAGTAAAATAATTACAGGCTTATAAAAATCAAGATGCATTCTCTATCTCGTTCTCCAGCTACCTGCTTGTTGTCCCAGACCAGGCAGGGATTAAAGACTGTAAAATGCATACAGCCCTGAAATCACCATGCCCTGGACATCTAATGAGCTGTGCTGCTCCCCTCATCTTGAGGCTCAAGACCTCTTCGCTGTCATCTTATGCAGTTCCACCAAACATTGTTTTGCTACAAAAAAGCCAGAGTGCTTTCAGACCTCAAAGAGAGTGGAACTAACTGCATTTCAAAATGGTTCACAAGACCATGTTAAAAGCTTTGCTGGTGACATAAGACCAGGTCTACTCTCCTGTGCAGAAATATATAACTGAAGTGAAATTCGCACATGGTTATTTAGGCCAGTATGAGAGAAAGCCTATTCTTGGCAATCAAAATGGGACAATCAGCTGAAATCAGTGGGAATTGTGCTCAAGTATGGCAGCGCGGGGATGAAAAATTATAGGTACAGTAGAAATCTGTAATGCATTTACTGTGAGGAAGCTGAAGGCACAACTCTAATTCTACTCACCTTTTTTTTTTATAAAAATGCATCAGTATTTGCTTTTCACAAACCTGTTATGCAAAGAGTACTAAAGAGATCTTTGAGTCATGTGAGGAGAGTCCAGCTTCTGGAGGACCTCTGGCAACTTAGACACTTTGCATAACTTTTAATAGTAATGCATAACTAGGGAGGGAGAGGAATACTAGGTGTTAATGAGTCTAGCTCCACTAATTTCAATAAATTACAGCTCTAACTCCAGGCTTCAATTCAACACACAGTATTTTTTTGTGAACTGGATGCAGAAAATAAACAAGCCTTTTCCATAGCTTTTAGGAAGTTGAAGTATCCAGGTACCAGCTTTCCAAAGCTATTTACTCCTAGAAAAAATGCAGGGAGTAAAAATGAGACATTTCAGTCTAAGAAAACAGCAGCAAACTGAAAAAGGAGTTCAGAATGGAAACACTTGGACAACCTTCTTCATCCAACAACTCGTGCCCTAGGTATAATATTCTGGCCCTGAAACTAAAGCTGAAGGAGATTTTATTACAAATGCAGCTGCATTTATAATTAGACAGTGAAAAGTAGTAGGAAAAAATAGTATAGGAACAATTTTGTATAGGGACTGCGTGACCTAATAGCTGCTTTTCAACTCTAATATCAACGATTTTGTGCTCTAGTTTCCTTCATCAGCTGACTGGGGACTGTTTTTAAAGTCATTAGAAGGCTGGGAACATACCAATTTTATTTCAGAATCACAGAGAAATGGCACAGATAAGAAAAAAGATGGAGGTTTTACTCTTACCTAAACTGATTGTATATTGTTTAAACTTGACTGATGTAGTGGCCATGCCTGTTTTGCTACTGCTAGACGGGAGAGAGGAATCAGACCCCGTATGACATTTCCAGACAGCAAGTTACAGAGGAAACTTGTAGAAGTGGCAGTTCTTTGTGTTTCCATAGCAACCCAAGCTGCAGTTGTCAGTAATTAAAATTAACTCCATAGTTTTATTAGAATGCCAGGAGTTGCCTTCTCAGATGATGGAGACAAAGCAGAAGCCACAATATCTGCAAAAATAATAGATTTCTGTACGCAGTTCAGTCATTCCTACAGCAGTGTTCAGCTACATTGCGTCCTAGCCCTTGCCAGTCGCAGCACTGTTTCGGCATCAATTTGAACAGTAGTGGGAAATGCTATCTAGAAGGTTTTAGCCCAACCCTACAGCAAGCCCAGAGCTTTGCAGATGCATCCTGCTGCTGACACATGGTTCTTCTGCCTGGGCTGTCCCAGGTATGTCCTCCTCCCTCCACAGCCTGCTGCCCGCTGCAGGTGAGAAAGGTGAGAAAACAACAGCCTTTCTCCAGACCAGGTTCACCTAGAGCCCGTCAGCCACTGAGGTCAGGATCTTGCTGATGAGAAGGTGCATCCTGTGAGTCCTAAAAGCTGAACAGAAAAGCCCATTGAGATGGTCTTGCCAGGCTCTGACCTGGCTTTAGGGTGGCTCCCTTCACTCCCAGCAAGCTGCAATCCCCAAAGCAATCATCTCTACCGCAGATCACATAGCATGGGCAGGGGGTGCAGACTGCTACAAGCGGTGCTGGTGTTGGGGAGGGGAAAGTTACAGCCCTCCAACCCTCCCCAGCCATCCACTCCTACAAAAAGCTCCCTGGCAAAGTGCTTGTCATACAGAATATCTCTACATCCTAAGTAAAGAGGACAGGGGAGAAAGCCTAGCACTAAGCCCCTGACCAACCAGTGCTGCTTCAGCCAGCTCATTTTTGGCTCTGTCCTGAACCTTCCCCACCAGCTGTCTGCAAAACAGAGTTTGGGCATGCGTGCTGAGATGGTTCATTGCAGGACTTTTCCCTAATGTGACTATTAGACTGATTCGACTAGACTGCACGGCATTTGGCTCCCTCCACCCCACAAGTTCTCCAGCGCTATCCCGGGTGGCTTTGCAACCTCACATGCCCTTCTGCTAAATATCAGCAAAACACACCAGCAGGATCATGTGAAAAAACCACTGTTGTAGTGGGCTGCAGCACTTTACTCGTTTTCCTTTAGTGAAGTGGAACTGGGAAAACACAGTAAAAATAATAATCATGTTTTTATGGCCAACATCCCCCTCGTGGGGCCCAGTGGAGAGCCAGGGCCAAGTGCTGTTTCGTGTAGATGCAGCCTGTCTGCTCCGGAGGGAGCAGAACGGACACGAACCAGTCTGTGCTCCTTGGCCTCCCACCCGAAGATCAATCCTTGGCTCTCTTTTTAGTAGTAGAGATGTATCCGTAGAGAGTACCCAAAACCAATGCTGCCTCCAAAAAACTCCATTATTTTGCTTCTCAGAGATAGATTGTATTTTCCAACTGGCTGAGCATAAATTGACATTCACCTCTTAGGACCGTAGCCTACCAGCAGCTAGCATGTCCAGCAAAACACATTCTCATTAGTTGCTCTTAAAGCCGTTAGGAAAGCCAAAATAAAGCGTTATATTAATAAAAAATATTTTCTTAATGCCTACGCTGGAAAGATAGCTGTTAACAGCAAAAGAAGCACCTGCATTTCATTGTAGTAAATCAAATAAGGCGGGAAATTATAACACTAATGATTTATATCTTTGGAATGAATAGGAACACAAAATACATACATACACATGTGTATGATAAGCTCAGTAATAACATCAAAACTATGTGCAGAGAGGCATTGTTTGGTAGTAAAGGTAATATCTGTGATTAACATGATGTCTTCTACCAAAAATATCATTGACAAAACAGAAGTCGCAAGACTTCTGTGATGAAGTCTTGAAGGGGCTTCTATGGAAACCATTGACTTCAACAAAAAAAGGCTCAACTGGAAGTGTCTGGGTTTAAAATCTTTTTTAAACACAGTTTGAAACAAAATTTTGTTGCTTTTTAAGTTTGGAAATCAGCTTTCATTTTCTGTTTGCTCATTTCCTCTTATTTAGACAACAAATACTTGGGAAGTTTTGCTCTTCCTAATTTTTACCCCAGAAAGCCTCAAAATACCAGTTCAAGAATCACTCACAGAGCAGTCCAAAAGTGCCCTGGAGCTGTGATTCAGTAACCCATCCTGCAGACTGAACAACCCAGTGGCACTAGGATTACTGTTCACCGCTTCCAGCTCTGGTTTCATGCTGAAACAAAACTCTGGTATGGGCGCAAACCACATTTTCCAGGAATGTCTGTATAAGCAGCGCTACACGGTAATGAGCATTCAGGGCATGTGAACAAGAAGGCTCCCGATCCTTTGGAAACAAAGTCACGTTTAGAAGTCTGCAATCATTTCTCACAGCTCGTCATACAATGCTATCAGTAGTCAAAATCCTGCTGGGAGTCAGGATATTTTTCAAAATGAGGTTGTATTGCTCGGGCGTTGTGTTGGGGTTGTATTGCTGTGCTGCTGCGTCTGACTGCTTCCTTTCCCTCCCGCCTGAAACTTGATAAGATCACGGTGGGAAATGAAGCATAAGATGGATAAACAATGGCGTTACTTGGTGAGAAATGCACACAGGAATAGAGGAAATCCTACATTTCCTTATGAAGATAACTTTTCAAATAAGACTTTAAGCAAACACGCAGGTCCTAGTCACAAGGGGAGCCTGACGTGAGCCAGACACGAGCCCCTAAGTTTGTGTGTGTTGTAAAGGGGCATTTAAGCCTCTATTTAAAAGGTATCTAACAAGTGCCAAAGCATAAATCCACATCCAGACCTCAGGTGCAAAGGGCTTAATGCTGATGAGCATTAAACTATGACTGCGATGTGCTCGTGTGGGCTGCCCAGGAACCTCGCTGGCTGCTTCACCACAGCGTCGTGCCTCTGGCGGGGGGCACATGTTTGGGAAGTCCCCCCCAGACTGCTAAACACACCCCACACGCGCAGGAGGGACCTCTGCAACCTCCAATAGCAAGGTAACACTGCTGCTTGTGCCCCTCAAGCAACGCCCAGTGTGTGCACTGCACCTGGGGATTTGGTGCAAGGATGGGGTGGGCTGCAGAGCCAGAAATCTGTGCAAACGCGGCCCCACCTCAAAACCCACCCATGGGCAAGATTTCCACATGGGGAAAGAGGGTATATGCAGGAAAGAAGGATGTGTCAGCACCCCCACCCCAGCCCGTCTGGCCAAAGGGTCATCAGGACAGCTCGCGGTTTTAAATTAAGCACATGCTCAAGTGTTTTATTAGAAACCCTATGCCACTCACCATGTGAGCAGCAGCACAGCTTTCCCAAAGCAAGCTGTCTGGAAAGTTGCCTGGCTCTCTCTGCGTAGGATCCAAACTGTTTTTAAGGGACATACTCCAGGAACTTTTCACACGTATCACATCAATCCTGCCATTTCACTGGTTCTTTGCTTATTATTATTACCATCATTCAACTCTTCGTAAGAGGCACAGCCTCCAAGCTGCTGAAAGACAAAGCCACAACAAGGCGCGTCTGACGTAGGCTGCCCTCAAGGACTTTCTCTGTTCCAGAAAGATCCCAGGAGCACGGCGGTGCCGGGGCGGACAAGGATTGTGCATGGGTGGGATTCAACTGGCCAAATGCAGACGTTGTCTCCTGCAATAGGCACCACGAACTGGCTTTATAGTCAATGGAGAGAAATTAATCTCGTCCCATGCACACACTGGAGAGCTTTTGAATGAATCAGTCTGTAAAGTCAGGATCAGCACAGACGGAGAAACCCAGGTCTTCATTCAACTGCCTGTGCACAGATGTCTGGTGCAGTAGGACCCAAGGATACGTGAACTGAGCACCTTAAGTTAGGCGAGACCGATCTCATCTCGTGCAACCTTGGGCTTAATATTACAGATTTCAACAAAACAAAGTGGGATTCAGATTCAAACACCTTTGTGCAGGTACCCACATGCCCAACACGCTCTTCTTTCAGCCTAGAAAGAGTTACAAGTTGCAGAGCCAGGTATTACTCTGCCAATTTTCCCTGACCACATAAAATTCAGGCCAGAAAAAGCCTGCCCAGCGACTGGAAAGCAGCTGTCTCTGCACAGCGTGGTGGAGGTAGGAAGGAGAGGGGAACCCCAACTCTCGACACCGCCACTCAGAACGCCCAGCACTTCTCCACTCGTCCCGCGCAGCAGGATGCACTCGCAGCCGCAAGCGCGAGCGGTGCTGGCGGAGGCAGCCGGGCGCTCCCACACTGGCAGCGCAGCCGTGCTGCCTGGTAGAAGTGGAGAGAGAGCTAACGGCAACGAAACTTTAAAGATATGGCTTCAAAACCTCAGCATCTGCTCTGAAGTAGCTAAACCTGTTCTCTGCGTCTCTCTGACCTGTCAACAGCGATAAAATCGCCTCCTTTCCTCCTGCATTTTCTATACGCCGCTGCACAGTGGGATTCCAACATGCAGACATGGCTTCTCTAGGGCTTTATACGTTTTGTCATGGTTGGCTGCATTTTTCAGAGCTCTTCCTTTTACCTTCATTAAACTTGAATAAAAAAGGGTCTATTAAAAAAAGCAAAGGACTCATTTTTCAAAATCAGCCCTAGCCTTCAATTTTTCAAGGTTAAAGCACTGTTTCTTTCATTTGGTTTAATCCCAACTGCAAAAGAAAGGAAGAAACCCTGCTGCCGAGTAACTGAAAACATAAATGCCTCAGGATCACGCAGGACAGCCCAACAGAATCGCCTGCCGGATTAGCCAAGCTGGGCTGTCCGTGGTTAGCAGTGGGAGGAAGACATCTTCTCAACAGACCCATTCGGAACAAGAACCAAACTCCTGTGATCCAGCGCACCTTCTGCAGAGCCCTTTCTTTCCCTGACTGGCATTAAGCGCCCGAGGTTAAATCCTTCAGTCAGCTGTGTAAATATCCCCTCATGCGCACTAAACTTTTTCCCATCTGTGATCAACTTTTAAAAGAGCATTTGGACAGATTTTCAGGAATTGGGGCCAGAGCAATCCGATAACTGCCAACCAGACAAGGTGGAAATTTTGGGTTAGGTTTGGTTTCACGACTAAACACCCATTTTCAAGGTGGACCTTGTGTCTCAGGCTTCTAAGTCCCTTAGGGTATTTTAAAAAGATTACCAAAGAATAAAAGCCCCATATTTTCAAGAGCTCAGTGCACGGGTTTAGGCACGGACTGTTGCAAATTGTCAGTGCTCTCCTCACGCCAATGGGGCAGGCAATGACATCTGACTCGGGCGGCCAGCGAGGAGGTGCACAAAAGCTCAGGCTCTCTTGAAGCTCTGAGGCACTTGTATAGGTGCCTGAAATGACAGCTTGGGTTTCTGGGGAAGGTGTCCAAGGAGCACAGACAAACAGACAGCGTAGGGGACTCTGCCAGGAAACTGCAACGTCTCTAAAGTTGAAAAGACCATTGTCGGTAAGCTTGGAAGATGCACTTGAACTTACTGCTTTAAAAAAAAACTTTTTCCACCAGGCTTATTAATCCTTGTTGCTGCAAACAAAAATATGACGAGAGTGTAAGATGTCAAACTAGTCAACACAATGGTTTTAAACTTACAGTAACAGCCACCAGCACAGCTGCTTTGTCTAATATTTTACTTCAAGCAGAGAAGAGCATAGCAGCATTCCTGTCTTGGCATATCATGTAACACAGCAAAAGTCTTCAACAGCTCTTAAGCATTTTTTTGCTGTGAAGCATTCAAAGCAAAGTGATCAAAGAGCAGGAAATATATGACACCTGCTCATTCCCTATAGCTGATGGAAACTGGGGGTTGGTTTGTGTTGTCATTGGCTTCTGCTCATTTTCTGCTCCAGTCCAGAAAAACAATTTTTTTATGACTGCTTAGGAGGAAGAATCAGTTCAGATGCTTCAAACCTAAAATCAGATCTGCAGCTGACCCTCCCTGAATTGAAGTGACTATCCCTCATTACTGGAAACATCAGCCAATGCTCTAAAAACTGTCTGTCATTTAAACCATGTTCTCTTTGTCTAAGCCCTCTACATATACTTCAATTCTCATGGCAGAATTGTACAGCCAATATCTTTTGTCAAGCTGACTTTTTAAGGCAGAGAAATGGAGGCAGGAAAGCAAAACATCTTCCCCCAAGCCCATAGGGATGGCTGGGCACAAACTCATCCCACCTGCATCAGGGGACTAGTTGCCTTCTCTAACAAGTGGGGGGAAACGGAGAGCTCCACAGCGTGATTCAGCTCTCCCAAGACATGGACCACCTTGGGAAGTGCTCATCTTTTTCCATCACCGTACAGACAGCCAGAAGTGGGTGAGGTGCTTAAGCAAGGGCCCATGTTAAGTGCTTGAAACTGGGATCACCGGAGAATTGTGGCAGAGCTGAACACAGCCTGAAGTAGCTTTTAAAATACCACACTATTTAGCTGGACTGTTCACTTTGCTTTCTGTGACCATTAAATTGGAAGCCAGTATTAAAATATTCTATTCCAAATGCCAGGGGTTTGTTATTTGGAGGTTTTCATCTGTCTCACAGAAAACCTAACTATCCTGCAGACCTTGATGAGCCCAAGCAGGTACGCTTTCTGCAGATCATGCCCCCTGGTCCCCTCACCAACATATTCTTTGTCCATACAAAATTGCCTTTGCTCGTGGTAATGAGCACAAAAGCTTCTCTTCTTCTTGTGGCATCTGGGAATACTTCCCTTTAGCTCCCTTATGAAAGCTGAATTATGTTGGACTAATATTTGTAAAGCATTTTGTTAGACTCTATCTGATGAAGCACACTATCAAACAATCTTTTAAAGTCAAAAAGACCAATGGCTCAGGAAAAGCATGTACTCACCGTAGTGCATTTGATGGGCTCCTACTGTGGGTTGCACACTGGAAATACATTTCTAAAACTAGGGGGAAAAAAGGAAGAAGAAAAGAGGTTTTCTTATACATGAGCAATGGAAGTTATAAAATTTCTCCCTGTTTGAAGGAAAATTAGAGCTTAGATCTTCCAGCTGCCACCAATTCACTTGTAACAAAGTATGATCAATTATTGCTATAAACAAAGCACATTCCAAAACAATTGTAGCCCAAGCAATAAAACCACCCATTAGAACAGACACATTGGACAGGCTCCAGTCAGTCTCATTTAGGTGAGTAATTTAGGCAAAGCTCCACTGCAGCTTTAGGCATCTGACCCAGGAGGGGAGGGGGAAGAAGTCAGTTCAGGCAGCTGGATACACCCCTCTGGAGTCTTCTTCTGGAGCCAGCGGAGAAGCGTGGGTGCCGCTGAAGACGTGGGGGAGATGAGGCAGCCCTGCGCAGGTGCCTCTCTCAGCTGTGTGGGACAGAGGGAGGCAGTCAAGGAACCACCTGGAAGATGCCACAACCAGGAGGATGGGCAGCACGCAGCCTCAGCAGGACTCAGCTCCACGTTGCCTCCTCTAAGCTAGAGGTGGGCAGCTGGGGAGCTGGGGCCACCTTCCTTCGCAGAGCCCACACAGGTGAAGTCTCTAAAGGCAGTTGACTAACCCTGCACACTACAAAAGGCCAGAGCATGTCCCACCAGCAAATTGTCGCTGTGGTTCCCCTGGCACAGCTTCAGCTTAGGGCAGCTACTACTTTCTCAGACAGCACCCAGGCATGGCTTGGGGATGGCATGGGCCATAACAGGGTGCAGCCACCGCATTTTGCAGAGTAAGGGTTTATAGATGTATGGATGCAAGCCGTGCTGTGCCAGTTGTCCTCAACACAGAAGAACGGTCCCTGGACCATTTATTTGTTTGTTCAGATGTAGCAACACCTGAAGCAGGGTCTAGCAGCCCAGCTCCATTCCTCCTAAAAGGGTGCCTAACCCCAAGGCTCAAATGAGGTGTCTTCTAATCTGCTCCTCACCTGAACTGGTGACACTTGTCTGCATGGCTACAAAGTAGATCAATTTTGGCAGGAGCAGTGGCAAAGTGCAGTCACCCAGGATACTCTGTGGCCTCACAGTTAGGACAGTTATAAAGTATTGATGTAGGTACAACATCACATAGCTTCACCACAGGTGAAGTCCCTGGAGGGGACTCAAGCACTAAACTATAACATTAAGACCAGTAGCTATCACCACCCTAAACCACAGTCCAACTACACAATCTTATCTAATTATTCAGGCTTCTCTGGGGTCAGTTCACGTGGCTCTTTGCCCAACCCTGGACCGCAACAACCTTTGAGGTGACCTGCTCCTGAGAAAAGGCTCACCTATATGCACCTAAGCAAATAACGTTTGTCACAGAAGCAGGTCCAGGAAGTCCTGGAAAGCAGATGGACAGGTTTTTCTGAAGCTTGGATGGGGTTCAGAGTGGTGGTATCCCTGCCAAGATGACAGGAGGAGCTCTTCCTTGGATGCTACTCAAAATACACTTAAAATCAAGATCAGGTTGGATGGGGCTTTGAGTAACCTGATCTAGTGGAAGGTGTCCCTGCCCATGGCAGGAGGGGTGGAACTAGATGATCTTTAAGGTCGTTTCCAACCCAAAACATTCTATGATTCTATGATTCTATGAAAGCCAGATATTATTATTAAATGCAGAGCTGCCATATAAGTCTCTGGTACTGACCAGCAATAGGTGGCAACGAGAAGGTGTAAGAAATGTGGGAAGCATGCCCTATTCCCACCCTTCTAGCTCCTCCAGCAATCAGCAGTTTGAAGACTTCTTGGCTTGGGGGATGCACCCACAAGACTTTTGAGCTTCATTGACACAACTGACTGTACCTTCCAGCCTCTCTTTGCTTTTTACGTCTGCAATATTTTTTCACCACTTCCATGATTTAACCATGTGTATATATGAAAAGTTCTTCCTTTTGCTTGTTTGAAATTTCCTGCTAATAACGCCTTATATTCTGATGATACCTGTATCATAAAAAATAGTGAATAATTGTCCTTTATTCACCTCCTCTGACCATCTGACATCACCCCTCAGTCATCTCTTCTTGGTGTTAAAAGTCTAGTCTATTAACTATTTCCTGTTATAGAAGCTGTTTCATATTTCTGATTAACATTGTTCTCTGCAACATTTCATGTTCTGCTGCATCTTTGTTCAAAATGGAGTGACCAGATGTACACAACATCCCATGGATTTACAATGTAGAATGATTGTTTTGGCTGTTGTCTTTTTCTTTCTTACTATATAAACTATAAAACCCAGCGTATTAAAGAATGTCTGAATACAGCTGAGTTCTCAAATGAGTTCAAAATGGGGCTCACACTCCAAGTACTAACTGGAGGCCATTGTGTACAGGTACATTTTTCCACAGGCATAATTTAGAGACCAGTTTTGAAAGCTTGACTCAAAACAATCAGTATGACGAATCAAATACATCTTTGACATGGATTTTTGAGAAGGATCCTTTATCAGGAATTCCTGCACGTAATTTACCAAAGAGGAGCCATATCATTTCTGAGAGGATTAGTTTGTTTAACATCAGGATTTACTCCATAAAAATAAACGCCTTCTTGTTTCACGAATCTCCTTCCTGGATGTGTTCCAGCTTGCAGCTGCTGACCTCAAAGGCAAAAATAAATGTTGGCTGTTTGGCTGGGTACTCCTGCGGGTCCAGGACATTCGGCACTCATCTCTGCTGTGGGTGGACGCTCAGTCCCAGCCCAGCCCGAGGTCCAGCCTCATCAGTGTCCCTGCAAATCCAAGCTAATTGGCAAACTTTGCATGGAGTCCTGAGCTCTGTGGAGAGGAGAGGTTGCAGGGCTCAAATACGGTCAGTGAGGAGCTGGGGCTGCAGAAGCGAAACCCACCAGTGGCTCTGCTGAGCTTCTCCTTTTTTGGTTCAGTGTGGGCTCCGTGCACCCCAGCCATGTGTATCCTCCACACGCGCTCACGGCATGGGCAGAAAGCACGCGGGACATAGGACTCATTACATTCAAACCTGGCAGTAGACCCCCAACTTTATCTACCAGTATAACCACAGTGAGTGGAAACTTCTTGGGCTTCACACAAAGTTTGTTCAACTTAACAGAAAGTCTCTTTTTGCACTTGAACAACTCATGCTTGCAACTGACTGCAAAACTGATAACTGAAGCCCAAACCGTCATGCTTGTGGAGACCTGCTGCAGAGGGTGGGTTGCATCCACACCAACCAGGGTCTGCTATCCCCAGCACAAACAGAAACCATCCTGGCTCCCTAAACAAACGAGGCTCAGTCTGCGGGGCTAGCAGACAGAGAGAGGGAAAAGGAGGAATCTCTGTCCTTATCAATGAGCGTACATGATCAAAGACCTTCTGAAACCCCTTAAGTACTGATTATCACAGCAGCTTTTCTGGTGGTAGGCTTCCCTTTGGAAACACAATTTATTTCTCTCGTTGTTAGGTGTTGTATAAATGCTGATTACATTGACTTAAATTTTCTTACTCCTTGCTTTTGTGTACTACCCACCAGCCAGCTTCAGACACGGGTTTAGATTCATCTTTTAGATTGTAGTCTTCAGCTCCACCAGTTCCCAAATAGCAGCAGTATTGCAGGTCCCGCTACAGCAGGTCAAAGTTTAGGGATTTTTTTTTGCTATCCAGGCTATTTTTTAAAAATTATACTTGGAGAACAGGAAGCATCTGATTTGTGAAAGTCAAATTAATCTAGGACCCACACTCAGGCTGTCAGTGTCCTTTTAGGAAAAAAAATAAGATAAATCAATGGAACCTTTTAGTTCAGATGCCATTTACTAAAATGCAACACTCACGTTGTCTGCAAATAGCAGCCAGCTGAAACTTGTTAGAAGATTAAGTTTCAATTACAGCTGACATTTCCAAAACACCGTGTGATAGAAAAGCCATTCATAACCCCAAACCCAGACAGTCATCTCACATCTCCTGTTTCTGGGCATCATCTGTTCAAAGGGTCATCGCTGGCAAAAGCCACTGAAGAGATACAGTCGCTGACATTTTTGTGCTCTGGCAATCATGGGACTCATCAACACCGGAGTCAAATAAGGAGAGCAATCACACAACACTCCCAGCAGCTTGCAGGATGCTCTAGTGTTAAGCACACATTGAAGCTAGTGTGATTTCAAGGGAGATATTTGCATTGTATGTGCAAGAGAGCTATAATTACATTGTTCCCCATTACTTACTGTAGAGGAAATGAGGAGAGAAAAGAAAGGAGTTCACCAACAGGTACTAGTGGTTTGGGCAAGAAAGGTCTGCCTGGATGTTTGAGTGTTGTTTTTTCTTCTCTCACAGACCTCCTATGAGTCTCGGGCAAGCTGTTTACACTAAGTTTAACAGAGGACTACAGGAAGGCTTAAACAGGGATGGGTGGCTCTGGTTCTTGTCCTTCTGGGCTTCCCAGGCTCTTGTGAGCAGGATCCACCAGTGACCTACATGGGTATTGAGAGCATCCTCCCAGGGTAACTTCTTCTTAGGGGTCTTTGAGGCTGCTTTCCAGTGAAAGACCTGCAAGTCTCAGCCACTCAACCAAAAAAAAAAAAAAAAAGGATTAGAAGGATTAGGCTGTGCACCTAAAATGGAGAGATCAGGCTGGTAATCTGAGAGGCCAACAAGTCTCCAGTCATGTCCTGAGCTTGGACATCCCTGAATTCCCCTGCTGTCTCCCCAGAGAGTCTGGGGAGAAATAGCTGGGTGGGTTTCACAGCTCATGCCTGCCCTGCCACCACATGCAGCTGAGCTGGTTAGGTGACAGCATATTTGGATACGTCTATACTGACTGCAGTGTAGATGGGCCCTTGAATTGTGCACTTGTGGCTGAGACGGTCTATTGATTATAGTCGATATAACCAGTAGTCTCTTGCACAAGAGGGTCTTTGCCTGTCACTGGGACTGCTGGATGTTACCAAAATGTCCATTTGAAATAACTCTAGTTATAAGAACATGGTATCCCTGAAGGTGTATTCTGAGTATTTCTTGTACGGGTGCAAGCCTTTTGGGAAATGGGACCCTTCCAAGGAATGGAGTCCTTCCTCCATGTGAATGCAGTCATATGAGTCACAAAAATGTTATCTAAAACTGCCTATAGTGGAGCAGATTTGCGCTATCCAGAGTATAACTAAAAATAAAGGAAAAAAATAATAAAGCAAGCTACAGGAGGAAGAGTTGATGCCAGGAATAGTAATATGCTCTCAGATGGACTAAGCAGCTTCTAATTCCACTGATTTAAATGGTTTTGAGGGACAAGCTCTAGGGTTAGGTAAAAGGATGTTCTTAATCTGACTTACTTGAAGATTCACAGCACACATCTGTCTTACAGCTGTAACAAAATTTTATCTTCATTTTATCTTTGTGACGAGAGAATTATAAGATCAATTGAAAAAAACCACGTACATGTGTAATGCCCATCTCCTCTTTACCTTGAAAAATGACAAATATTCTAAAACTCCAAAGCACTATTCATAGTTTTAGCTAAACCATCTCTTGACAAGCAGAAATTTTACAAAACTACCCTTATATGACAACAGAAGCTGAACTCCCTCGTTTTGGGAAGAGATCTTATTTGGGAAGAGGTCTTCTCAGAGATCTGGACTCTCTCACTTAAGGCTATTGTGTACTAATAATGCTATTTGGACCATCACTAAAATGGTCTGACCCTGGGTCCAACACAGCTACTTAGGCGTCCCATCTTTTAAACACCTGACAACGCTTGGCATTATCGAGATGCATTTCCAAGTTATATGAAGTCCCTCAAACCATATTAAGATTTATGCATTGCATTAATCATTGCACTGATGAGTATTTCCTACTGTTTTCTTTCTCTCCCCAATTTCCTCTCTGATAACACTTAGCACTCTTCAGATTACTTTGTACATAAATATTAAGTGCTGATAATGTACACAGCAGGGCTATTACCACCAGCTCCTTTCTCCAAGAGAGAGACTGATCTACAACCGCAGCTCACAGCTCTCCCTCTGACTCACCTTTCTGACCACAGCAAAGTGTCTTTCATCCCAGCATGCTTTTGAAATAAGACTCCTGACCCAAACACTGTCAGAGTCGTTGGGTAGCTTTGCACGCTGTGAACGGCAAGACCCAGGAGCCCATCTACATCTGCATCCGACTTCAGGATGAAATACGGATGGGCTATGAATCACCCTCCCATGAGCAGGCTTCAATGGGAGGAAAATCAGATTGCATGGACGTGTTTCAGCCAACATACTGAAATAAATGATGGAGAGATCAGGACCTCAGGGCTTGCCGTGGCCTGGACTGGTTAATATTCTGCACATGGTTGTTTCTTTCCATGAACTTTGGATGCAGAGCTGCATGCCAGGAGCAGTACTAACATGCATCTGTGGGGCTTTGGTGCACCCACTCCAGAGGGAGAAGGAAGGTGGTGGGGTAGATAATGGAGATGAGCTGAAAGCCCAAGCAGATATTTAATGCCCATGTACGACAGTTAAAAGTCAAAAGACAAAATGAACTCCCATTTGCGTTTTATTCTCATGGAAGGTCTTGAAAAGCTAAAGTGGTCCTGCTGGGACTCTGGTCTGGGCTTTGATGGGCTTCAGTTAGATCAGATGTGAGGCTTAAGGCCACGAAACTACCCTGTTTACTTGTGCTGTTTCTTCTGTAAAACCTCCACAATGCTTCCTTTAAAAATGTGTTTAAGAACACAATTCTTAAACGAATATAAACAAAAAATACCTCATTATTGGCAAGAAAGCTGATTTACTGGAATATCTAAGATTAGTGGTAGCTTGGGCCTTTTCCTCTGATAATTTGAGTATGAATACACAGAACACTCACTTGTTTTTTTTTTAATAATAAATCATTAGCAAATATTTGGAAACAAAATGGTTCAGCCATTTCCTACCTTAGGCTGACCCTTTTTCTGATACCAAATGCATAGCCCAGCGCTTTCCACTAATACAATAATTCCTTTTATTGTAGAGCCATATGCAGCTTGTTATGATCCCATTAAGCTCACCGAAGAACACGATACAGTCGTTGCCAAGGGACAAGAGACGTGCGACCTCAAACAAGGTGCTCAGCTTTTCTCCAATTAGGAGCCCAATGGGTGTGTTTACAATAGATAGCAAAAGAAATTAGTTTCAAATACAACCTTCGGCTAACTGAATAATATTGAAAAAGCTACTGCTAGACACTGTATTCATATGATGCAAATAGCAGGAATCCATTTCAATAGCTGAATGTCAAGCAGCACATCTATTCTTACAGTCATATTTTTAACTATTTTTTAAAAACATTTACCCCTTCTCTGCTAACAAAAGGATCATTTTTAGCATGATCCTCATGTATGTCCTAAAACCACTCTTGTGTCTTGACCCATGAAACCAACGTTTTCCAAACTTTTCAAAATTGAGTCATCATTAGTTTATACAGCATCTTAATTTATACATTTCTGCACTCTTCTAACCAGTATCTCACACCTTTTTCCCCACTCTGCCTTAAATCAAGAAAGATAGACGATTTATTTCCAGCTGGAGGAATTCAGTGCATTATCAGGAAAATAAATCTACATTATTTCACTGGACCCTTCCATTAAAGCTTGCAACCCTTTCTCCAGAGATGTCAGCATACGTACCAAACAAATGATATCAGCTAAAAATCCCTTATCAGCATGCTCAGATTTACTAGTCTAGCCTCCAAAATGCCGCAAACACAGCAATAGATTAAATTTCAGGAAGAAGTTCATCCTTACTGTTTCCCCCCTCAGATGAGAAAACCAAGCATTGCAGACTTATAAATTTGTCATTAGCCATAGTTAAAGGCGAGCAGTGTGAGTTCCTCGCCCAGCACCGCCTGTCTGCCTGAACGGTAAATGAGCAAAGAGGCTGTTGATGGCATACGGCTTGCAAGCAAATGGCATTTCTTTAACGAGTCTCTGTCAGACACACACAGTGTTATACAAATACAAGCATTTCAGATACCTCGCTCTCCTGCTTTGTGCATCCAGCAGAAGCTGTGAGAATCTATAATGTATTGTCTGTCCATCTGTGGCACAAAGGAGCCCTGTCTATGACCCAGGAGGGCACTATGCCTGCATTCCCCCGCCCCACAGCCCTCCACCTTGCTCTTCACTCCAATATTTCTGAGTTAACTTCTTTCTTATTTCTCTGCCTATGGCGCATAAGGCTCCTAGCATCCTATTCCTCTACAAGATGCAATGCCCCAGGGCTGAACCTCAGCCAATGAATAAGACCACCGTCTCTCAAACACAGCAACATCTCCAGCTTAGGAGCTGCAGGTATAGCCTTGTTCTCCACCATACTCTCTCCCTAACCAGGAGGTGCCCACCTCAGTACCTGAAGAGGTGTTCAAAAGCCCAGGTAGACCCAGGGGCACTGCAAGGCCATATTCCTAGTGTGTCTGTCTCTAGGCAATGCATAAGAACAAAAGGAGGGGCATGCTGGGTAGGACAAATGACCCCAATAGGACGTGCTGTTTAGGGAGAGCATGCAAGTCTGGCCACTTTCTCTGATCCGTTCTCCTTGTGCTACTCCCAACATCCACAAATGTTATATTAGGGATTTTACACAGTAAAGCCCTACCCTACTGAATATCCTCTATTTGCTGATGGATCTGGTGAATGGTAGTTCTGTCTTCATTTTATCCACTGCCTTCATCACTCTTCTCCATCCTGGAAAGTGACCACTAAGCCCTGCCCTCTCCTTCCTGTTTTTTAACCAGTAGCAGGACTTTCCTCAGTCCTGTGGCAACTTACTTCCTTGAGCAACATTTGGTGTTCATCCAAGTAGCCACCCAATAAAATACATGATATCCACTAGATCCCCTCTATCCACACGCTTCCTGACACCTTTCCAAAACGGCAGCAGGATGGTGGGGCAGGATTGCCTTCCCAGCAAGCATGACAACTCCTTCCCAGCTCAGAAGGAGTGCTCGGAAAACTTATTCTTTATTACGAAGTCCAGCATCTTACAAGGGATGGAAGTAAGGTTCCTTGGTTCATCATCCCCATGAGCCCCTCTACAGTCTCTTGGGCTGTTGGGAATTACACTGTCAGTTCACCAGTTATCTGACAAGATGGCAGTTTGTAAAGAGAGGTTACAAATTTTGTCCAGCAGTGCCTAATTCGTCTATTTAGTCTAATACTTCCCATGTATTTACTTCACATTGATTTTACTCCTCTGACCCATGGGCCCTGAGGCATGTATCCAGTGTGGGAACGTCCCCAACAAACTCAGCAATGAATTCACTAAACTGTTCTGCTATGCCTTACTATCCCTGAAGTCCCATTTATCAGTGAGGTCCCTTTTATATTTTCCCATTAATTCCTTACCTTTTTTTAGATGTAATTAACTTTTTACTCTTGGCTTGAGCATCTTTTGTGAGGTGTTTTCCAAATTCTTTTTTCAGCCCTCTTATTTTCCTGTTTACATTTGATCTCACATATTTTATGAGTTTTGCTATTACCCTTATTTGGAAAATAGTTCTGTTCTTCTTGGACACTCATCTTTTTCTTCTGAGAGTCACACTGACTTTTTATTGACCATGTTGTGTTTCATTGGACTACTTTGTTTTCTTTTTGATTTGTGGCACATATTTCACCTGGGCTTCTAGTTTTTCAGGCTGTTTCTTCTAGCTTGTTCTGTGTGTGTGTTTTGACTAATTACTGCTTTTTAATCTTGTTCCCTCTTTCTGAATTTAATATCTGCATGCTGGTTTAATTTGGTCTGCTCTCTCCCGCCACAACGTTAAGACTACTTGTATTGTTGTTGCTGCTGTAATTACCTCTCCTGCTAATGACTCCCAGGTAAGACCCTTTGCACCGCTCAAGATCAAATCCAGGCTGACGGTTTTCCTTGTGCATCCTAGGACTAGCTGTTGCAGGAAGCTGTTGTTTGACACCCAAAGGTTTTATCTCTGCACCTTGCTCTTGTGGGGTACTGATCCAGTCCACACATGAATAGTCAAATTCTCCTACTTTTACTACCTGTCCTAAATTTGCAGCATACCTAACCTCACTTAGCACTGACTGATCACTGTCATCATCTTGCCCATGGCAGTACAGTGACAGGATTGCGCATTTATTGTTGTAGTATGGGATTTCCAACAACAACGATCTTATTGTGCTTCTCTTTTCCAATAATCATTTTATGCTGTTTCACTTTATGTAATCCTTCACGTAGCGTGCCGTTCCCCACCTGCACATCTAACACTAACATTTTTATGAACCTTACGGTTTGGGAAACTCTGTCTTACTGTTTGTCCCCCTTCCATCGTGTCCCTGAGATCCTGCTGTGTCAGGGCTGCCAGGCATCTTAGTTCCTTCATCTTATTTTTCAAGGCTTCTTGCACTGGTGTAAAAACACTTGCAAATTGTGTCCTCACTCTGACATTTAATATTGCACACATGCAATAATCTGCCTCCCTTATTGATAACAATTGTGCTGTTTATATCCCTCCTGGTCTCCTTAGAGTTGTGTTCAAAGGAACATGGCTATCTTACCTTGGAGCTCATGTCAGTCCAAGTTCTTCACTGTCTGTTGGCTTTCCTACAGCTTCTAGAGCAAATGCTCCTCTTTCAGTTTTCAGTCCCCTGTTTCCCTCCTTTCTACATCACAGTCTCATTCACACAATCAGATGTTGGACCTCTGCCTATCTCTCAGCAACCACTACATGAAGGTCTTGGACTTCAGTCTCCTGTCCAGCACTTGAATGTAGCCTGTGGAGCGTAGCTCCCACACTTCCACATGTGACTGGTACCAATACAGACCATGACTGCTGACTCCCCGCAGGTAACCCATCTAGCTATCCTAAAAGGTCCCCTGTACCAGGAGGCAAGTTACTGTGCAGTCCCCTGCACACGACCAGACCCCTGTGCATCCGATGGGTGACTGATGTGCCTAATAACGAAATCTTCCATTACCAGCACCTCTTTCCTTCTCTCTTTTAAGACACTTGCTGCTGCAGCAGTGAAAGAGGACACTGTAATACCACCTGAAGGGGTGGACAAAGCCAAGTGGTGAGATCCTTCCTTCCCTGCAGACTGATGTTCACAGCTGCTCCTCAGAGACACCAATCTCTCCATCAGCTCTTCAGGGAGAACTGCAGAGGTGAGGGAGAGAGGAGAAAAAGAGATATTCATCCTAATCAAAACGTGCAATCTGATTTCACCAGCTCAGCTGGATGGATGGTTCTGCTAAATTCCTCTTGGTGGTCATTAGGAAGAGATGGGCTTTGTAGAGGGAGGCAGGGGCAATGGCTTAGCTTGGGAATCGCTCCCCAGAGAAGTCACCTTCCCATCACCACCCTGAGAGGGAGCCAGCCCAGCCCCTTCAGGTGCCTTTCTGGGGTGATGTGAACCCATCCCTCATCACCGTTGCTTCATGTAGGTAGGCCACAGATGTCTTACATTAGCAGAAACAACAGAGTTCATTAACATGAAATAGAAAGCACACCAATTATTCCCTTCTTGGTTTTACCAATGCACCACGTCTTCCTTGTTGACTGTTAGTTTACAGGACTACATATCACAGAGTAATGTCAGTGTATAAATAAAAATAAAAATAATAGCAAATATTCCCTCCTACATGTCCAAAAATCTATTCACGCTCATCTGAGCATGACCAGATGTATTTACACCAGAATCCTGTGTCATTCAGCTGAATACATTGTTTACATCTAAAGCTGCCTTTTTCATGATGAGTGTCCTTGAAAATATTCTGTTAATGTTTTCCAGTGAAAAATAATGAGTTGACTACATATAAATTTCTGCTAAAGAAAAGTCTCAGCCAGAAATTTCATGATGGGGGAAAAATCTTTTCCCAACCAGCTCTAATGTTTACTACGTCACAGGCAGAACCATCACTTAAAATTTCTCCCTGAGGCGTTATAAAGAATGCCATCGTGCACTGTTCCATTTTTTAACTCTGAAAATTCAAGACACACAAATGGCAGAGGCAGTGGCCTTTGTGAATGCTAAGATTTGCTTCCCTATAAAACTTGGTTATTACCAGGTATTTTCAGAAAGGTGCTATCGTTGTATCATGCAATTATATGACTTTATGGTGATGGCAGACTAGTTTACAAGAAGAGCATATGGAAAATACAGCAGCAGATCAATTAACTTGAAGATGTTTTTGATCAAAACGCTGAGGCTGGCATGACAGTTCTTGAGCCTTTGAGATTATCCATGTTTCATAAATATCACAGCACAAATATTTTCTGACAGATTCTGTTTCAGCTTGGTAATACCCTCCATAAATCTGTGCCCGAACTCCAGCGTGCACCAAGGTCTTGAAATCTGACAGCAAGGACTGGGAAAACCACAAGAGTTTAGGCAGAAGAGAACAACTGTCAAATTACAGGAAGATCTCCAAACACTGGATATCTCATGCTCCAAACAATACCACATATTTCTACAGCATCTTTTGCCCTCATGTACCTTATTAATGTTGTGTCAACATTTTCAGTTCTCACTTAAGCTAAGCTGATTTCTGTGGTCTTAGATTCCTGCTCCAAAAGAAAACACATAAAATAACATGGTTGGGAGAAAATACTGCTAAGAATATTATTAAATAAATGAAAATGCATTATTTAGTTTTAAATAATGCCATTTAATGTCTGAAGTAGCTATTTGGTAGAGATGAAGCTACACTGCACAAAGAATAAATGCATCTTTTCCCTCCTGATATATCTCTAATATGTGGAGGGCAAATTAAAACTCTGGAAGTAAATGACATTTAAGCAAAAGGAAGGCTATGCTTATAGAGACTATAATTAACTAATATAAGAAATTCTGAAATACTTATTAGCAACAGGAAAAAAAAAAAAGAAATCCTTTATCTGATAATTCATAGAAAAAAATTCACATAAATGTTTCTCTCAGAATTTTGGGTTTTTCCATAGCAAGGAAAAGTAAAGACAAAAATGCTCATTTTCTTTTTAAAGTTCCTATTTTTCTCTCTACCACCTGAATTCAGCCCAGTGCCAGCTGGGGTAAAGGCGGAGGATGGAGGGAAGCAGAAAAACACTTCACAGGTTTTGGAAAATGTAGCTTTTTTTGCCTTTGTTTTTTTTTCTTCAGCATTTGCAATAGCTGTGAGGATGTCTGGTCTTACGCTTGGTCTAAAACGCTTGCCTGCAGAATTTTGCTTCCATCTCCATGGCCTTGGGAGGTACCTTGGGAGGAGAAGCTGAGCTGCCTCTGGCCAAAGCCAGCCCTGCTGCTCTGGGCACGTGGAGACGTCCCCTTTCCTGGAGTTGGCGAGGAAGAGGAGAGAGATCGGGGAGGAAGGAGTTGAGTCCACCTCGTGTTCAGCTGTGGGAGCCTGGCAGAGGCGAGGAGCCGGCCAGCAGCTGGCTCGGGCTTCGGATTGCTCCAGTTCCCATTCTCCCACTCCCTGCGCAGCACCTCTAATTAGTTAAATCTGAGCGTTTCAAGGTTAGTATTGGCCCTAAACCAGGAAAAATAAACAAAGAAATTTGATCGGATGCTTTAACCTTCAGTTCATGGTTGTTTTACGCCAGAGAAAGAAGAAGCTGCTGTCACTTTCAAGAGGAAACATGAGCAACAAATTAAGCAAGCTTCTGTCTCACTATCTAGCTGTCACCTGGCATTTAGTAATAAAGGAGAAGTTTGTCATCTTATGTGACTTTTCCCAGGAGTCTGGCCAGCTGGTTGGTAGCAGTTCCAGTTGCAGAAGTGACTTTCACATGCCAGCTAGATTAGCTCCTTCCCAGCATTTCTCAGCAACCACGCAAGTTTTTCTGACTGAGACCTTGACTACGTATATATTAGCATCAGTCAGTGACGTGGTCAGGCAGCCCCACTGCAGCTGGCAGGACCTTGCTGGGACCAGCGAATACCCTCACCTTCCAGCCATGGGGCAAGAGGGTGTTTCATAATCAGTCTTCTCCAAAAGATGCCACCCAAAGCAGAGCAGCAGTGTGTCCATGCAGCGTGGTGGAAAGAGTCAGGCAGCACCTTCACGTGAAACCTCACCATGAGGTGTTGTATCTACAGGGGCACTCAGTAGTTTCAGGCTGTGGGGCACTCAGAGTGGTTGTTAAGGTGCCAGTTTGCCAAACCAACAAATTGCAGAGCTTTCTTGGGTGAGAGACAGAAGCTGTTTCATCACAAGGATCAGTGTCCTGGAAACTGCCCTGTCCCAGCCAGGCCATGAGAAATTCACTACTGAGATTCTCCCCTTGTGATACAGACATGTCAACAGTAACATTCCGTTTTATCAAGTGATGAAAAGCCTGAAATGCGCAACAATACAACCCAGCTATTTCTGATTCCTTTGGCATCACCAAGATATAAAATTGAGGATCTCTATGGAAACAGTGGGATTCATCATAGGAAATTCATTGGATGGGGCAGTCCTTTCAGGTGACCTGGTGTTAGAGAGATACCAGGTATTTGTTTGTCCACTTTCATTTGGAACCAAGGGGCAAGCAGCCCCGGGGAGAGTTACCACCTCGCTGTACAACCTGGTGCCCCACAAGTCCCCAAAGAGCAGGTGAAGACAGTTGTTGTCATCAGCCACTCCAGATCAGAGCCCTCGCTCTGTCGCATTCGCATCTTGTTCTGCACCGCAAGGATGAAGCAGCAGGGTCTGCCCCGTACAGACCAAGGGCTTCTCCTCTCCTGGCCACCAGCAGGCCATTCCTGGAGTGAGATGCCCCACAGCGTGGAGCACGGGGACAGACTCAAACTCTACATACCTATTTGGATGTGGCTTTACAAGTGGCTTTACCTGTCAGACATTTACTGATGCAATCTGTTTGGTGTCACAGAGGCAAACAGACGTAATGCCCAGAGGACCACGTGGAGGAACTCAGCTGCCCAGGCAGCCACACCTGAGAACTCAGGGATGCAGATCTCACCACAACTCACCAAACAGCCTTCTGAAGACATTCACATGAGCAAGGTCCAATGGAGCCAGGACAGCTTTCGACACTGGGAGTTGTGATCGGAGGGTTTGCAGAGAAAGTCAGCCCTCATTGACTCTCATTGACTTTCAACCTGATTCAGACACGTGAAAGTCCTTCACACTGTCTGAAAGTCTCCCTTTTCCAGTATACTTAATAAATAATAGTTAGTTAGTTTTGCTGAACTGTTCAGAGTTGATTATGCCTTCTTATCAATAACAGAGAAACAAGTTGTGCATATTTTTATGTATACATGGTACAAAATATCATCAAACAGATGTAGGTGTATAGATGCTATTTGTGAGATGTACCAGCTGGCTCTGCTGCCCCTCAAATGCAAGGTACCTTGCAGTCTTCATAAAGGTTATGTATGTAACAGTTTGAAAGCAGAAATGTGATGTTTAAAGGTGAAAGCAGGCATGAAATAGTGGGATGGATTTTGAATCAGCATCTGAATTAAGTTTTGTTGAGACACGAGAAGGAAGATTAATTGGCTTAAAATATAGTTTAGGTTTTTAGAAGGAGAAACATATTGAGAGACTTCTCATACTATGATGAGTTGGGACAAATTTTCAAAACGAGAGATGCCCAAGTTCCATCTTCAGAATGTATCTATGGATACAATTAAGAAAATTCATTTGCACTGGAGCAGTAAGCACAACAGTACGGAATCTGCTTTCCTGTAAAGGCATTTATGTGTGCACTGACTGGGTTGACTTGCACACCTTGTAGGTAAATATAGGGGGTTTCTTCTTTAAACACCAAAGGCAATATTTTCAACAACATATCTGTTTTTTCAGTGCCTAAGGTCCCTTTTCAAAGGTGATCTAAACATCTCCAAGGCTAACTGAGGTTGAGTGATAATCAGAATTGAATGCTGAACAGTCACCTTTGAAAGCAGGACTTGGGCACTTCCAAATATCCTGCTGTTAATCTCCATTGACTTGCATTGTTTCTGCTGCTCCCTTCTGGGCAGTACAAGGCTTTTGTAGATACATGAGTCAGTCCCACAGAACTGAAAATGTGAGACTTGTCTTCTGCAACCTATTAAACACACGGGTTGTTTTATGCCCACACATCACGCCCTAGATTTCAGTGGAAACAACAGGAGGGTGCCAATGTTCCTCCAATAATTACTCTAGCTAGACTAGGGCTTAAGAAATAGTGCCTTGGTAGTCACTATAGTTGGTGTGTAGTCCTTACACCTTTTGTATGGTTATGTAAATAACTGCAGGGGAAAAAAACCCAAGCAAACAAAGAACAAGTGCTTCAGTCCTCCCTGGCTGGGTGATGGCATAACTGATACTGCGAAATAAAAGATGTGACTGACGATGATCTAAGGCATATTATGAATGTAGACTGCAATAAGGGGGGAAAAATGAAAAGACACCTCGTATAGGTGGAAACAATAAAGTCAATCTATAAAGAACTACTGTGTTTATATAGCTATACATCTCTCATATGCAAGCTAGAGTGAAAGAAAAATGTGGCATCCAACTCTGAGCCTAACGCTGCAGTACACGGAGGAGCCGTCCAGCAGGGACCTGAGCACTGCACGCCGCAGACGAACAAGAAAACTGTAACAGGGGCAGGTCAGATCTGTGAAGCAAGGGTTGCCAGTAGTAAGTTCCCAGGAACTTCAGGCAATTTATCTCAGCTCGGTGACAGGTTTATTCATTTATAACATGTTAGAAACAAGGTGGTGCTTGACAAATAATCAGAAAAATTCCTTTGTCTCTTAAGCTTTGCATATACATATCTGCCCTGTGCTGCTTTCAGAAAATAACTGAGACAGACATTTTATCTGGGGAATAACACATTTTCTTGCATGTGGAGGTATGTCAGGTTTCCATTCATCATAGTGTAAACAACACAGAAAACCCATTTGAAAGCCACTGCTTTCAGATGAGGATCTCTGCTCTCTGCCAGGTGGCAATTTAAAAAACATTAAAAACTGGCAGGTCTCATCACTGGTGAATATTGGACCAATATATCGGGGCTACTTTAAGGGTTCCTTTCTTATTTGTATTTCAAGTTTTTCACTTAAAGTCATCACTTCCCTGAAAGCATTTTTTATTTATCAGATGCAAGCAAATGTTCACAACTAAAATATCACAGAATCACTGAATAGTTGAGGTTGCCAAGGACCTCTTGAGATCATCTAGTCAAACTCCCCAGCTCAAGCAGGGTCAGCCAGAGCAGGTTTCCCAGACTGTGTCCAGTTGGGTTTTGGGTATCTCCAAGGATGGAGACTCCACAACCTCTCTGGGCAGCCTTGTGCCAATGTTTGACCACCCTCACAGAAAAGAAGTGTTTTCATGTGTTCAGATTAAATTTTCCTTTTTTTTTTAATTTGTGCCCAGTGCCTCTTGTCCTGTCAGTGGGCACTACTGAGAAAAGTCTGGCTCCCTCTTCTTCACTTCCTCACATCAGGTATTTATGCACACTGATGAGATTCCTTCCTTGAGTCTTCTCTTCTCTAGGCTGAACAGTCTCAGCTCTCTCAGCCTTTCCTCACAGAAGAGATGCTCCAGTCTCTTCATCATCTTCATGGCCCTGTGCTGGACTCGCTCCAGTATGTCCATGTCTCCTTTGTACTGGGGAGACCAGAACTGGACCCAACAGTCCTGATGTGTCCTCACCAGTGCTGAGCAGAGGTGAAGGGTCCCCTCCCTCGACCTGCTGACAACACTCCTCCTCAGCCAGGAGACTGTTGGCCTTTGCCACAACGGTGCATTGCTGGGTCATGGTCAGCTTGTTGACTACCAGGACCCCCAGCTCCTTCTCTGCGGAGCTGCTTTCTAGCTGGTCAGCCCCCAGCATGTACTGGTGCATGGGGTTGTTCCTCCCCAGGTGCAAGACTTGGTGTTTCCCGTTGTTGAACTTCATGATGTTCCTCGCTATGCAGGTCTTCAGCCTGATGAGGTCCCTCTGGATGGCACCACAACAATCTGGTGTATCCCCCTAGTTTTGTATCATCTGCAAAGCTGCTGAGGGTGGACTCCATCCCATCTGCCAGGTCATTAATAAAGATGTTAAACAGTACTTGCTCCAGTATTGAGCCCTGGGGTCCACCACTAGTGACTGGCCTCCAACTGAAATTTGTGCGGCTGATCGCTACTCTCTGGGCACAGTCTTTCAGTCAGATTTCAATCCGCCTCACTGCCCACTTGTCCAATCTGCACTTTGTCAGCTTGTCTATGAGGATGTTAAGGGAGACACTGTCAAAAGCCTTTACAAAGTCAAGGTAAACAGTATCTTCTGCACTCTCCTCATCCACCAGGCCAGTCATCTCATCGTAGAAGGCTGTCTGGTGGGTCATGTATGATTTCCCCTTTGTAAACTCATGCTGACTACTCCTGATAACCTTCTTGTCCTTCACGTGTTTGGAAATGGTTTCCAGGAGCATTTCCTCCTTCACCTTTGCAAGCACTGAGGTGAGGTTGATTGTAGTTCCCTGGACCTTTCTTCTTGCCCTTCTTGAAGGTAGGAGTGGCATTTCCTCTCTTCCAGTCTTCAGGAACCTCTCCCAATCACAGTAGTGGCACTGCTATGCCACATGGAAGTTAAAATCTGGACCTGTTACAGTCCTGATACTCCCGGATACACCGCACATCTCCCCAGGAAAGGAAGAGAAAGTGCTGCCTTTTCAGAAAACGGTGTCTATCCCATTCCTTAGTCAGGGACTGAAATTTATCGCCCTGGCTTGTTAGTTGTGGAAATGTACCATTTTGATTTGAAATATTTCAGGTTTTGATATTTCTCCCAAAAGTTGCAATTTTCTGTAGCAATAAAATCTTTTTTCCAAACCAGCTGTATCACAAAAGCTAATCTGATAACAGAGAGATTTTACACTGCAGGGATGCTCTGAAATCAGGAGAAAAATACATCAACACCAGTGGGACCACCAGCAATGACTAAAGTGCATTCATTGTTTTACTATTCACTCCTTCAATACCAACAGCCTGCTGATAGCGGCAGGGCCCAGCGGAAGGCTAGCCTGCTAGCTCCATAAGATGTTTTCTTCTTCTGTGCTGTGTACAGTCAAAATACTGAAATACCATCCATTCCCTCCGATACTCCCACCTGACCCACACAAGGGTTGAGTGACCCTTTGAGACTGGTGGCAGCCAAGGTGGCACCCGTCCTCTCCACTTCCATCAGCTCTGGGGGCAGGGAGAGGCATAGGAAGCGCAGGCAATTCTCTGCCATGGGACAAAGAGCAAAGGTCTACAAGAGCAGGCATAAATTATGTTTGTCATCACTTTTTTACTGCATGGAAAAGGCATGCAGACTTTAGAAAAAGCACTTTTAATATATGCATTATTAATAGAAAGCTAGCACACAGTAAAAGCACTTTCTGCTACAACTGTTGTCTGCAGATGGATGAAAGAAGGCCACCAGAGAAGCACTAGCTCTAGATGGGAGGCATGAATGATTATTATAAACTCATGAATAATTCTGGTTTTCATTTGAAAATTGCACTTGTACACACTCCTCTCCCAACACAGGCATTTTTAAAATGCACAAACTCACTGAGAATCCATGTTCAGATGCTTTTCCCATTGTTTTTATTTAAAAGACATGTAGACGGGGTGTTTAGGGACACAGTTTATTGGTGGAGTTGGCAGTGTTAGGTTTACGGTTGGACTCAATGATCTCAAGGGTCTTTTCCAACCTAAATGATTCTATGATTCTATGATTCTAAAACCAAAGTGGGAGTGGTAACCTTTCCATATACCAGCCCACCTAAACCTTCTGCCTATACAAACCTGCAACAGTATCACAAGAAAGTTTCTCTCCTGATGAACTAAAAGGGTAAGGGAATTTCTTTTACATTATTCCTACTTGTTATTTCAGTGACAGTTTAATCCACAGGGACTTAAAGAACAGTTTTATCCTACCCCAGCAAATTCCCAGATCCCAACATGAGTGTTCAAGTGAAACTGCAGTTTTACTTAAGCGGTGTGCTTCACAGAGGAGAAGCTGACCAAAAGCAGGTACGGCAGTAGTAAGTGAAGAGCTACACAAGCTGATCAGCCACCTCAGCAAGCACTGTGCACGTTGGGAAGCTGAGGCACAAGGAGGGGCTGAGACCTGCCCCATGCAAAGCTGAGAATAGCTCCTACTTTAGGTTCACGCACTGACATACCAGTTACTGCTGCTTCTTCCAGACCAGGCTTTTTCTGTACAGACTTACCCGGCACTACAGCTTTCAGCCCTTTTGTTTGCTCTGCATCACCTATTGTTTCTGCCTGTAGATAGGAAACCACAAAGGCTGTTGTAACATGCAACTGTGTCACTGGCTTTGGGTGTGATTCACCAGAAACCGGTACGTTCCCTCTCCCTCCTGCACCGTGTTTCTACCGTCTAGCCGCAAGGCCAAGGTGCTGCAGGATGAAAGACGGATTTAAGCTGTGATTGACACTGCTTGGGAGTATCCCCCAGAGAAACTCTGGCTGAATCCATCCATGGAAAAGCAAAGATTCTTTCCTCCCCAAGACCAAGGCTGTCCAAGGGAACTCATGGCTTGAGTCATTTGACTTCAGTAGTCATTTGACTAAAAGAGCTGAAAAATCACGCAGTTCCCAAACCAACAGCTGTGCATCAGCCTTTCAGTCAAAGTGAATAGGCAAAAAAACATTTTTATTTGAATTTTTAGGTCAGGCTGTACCAGGACTTTGTAAACCGCTTGCAGGTGCTGAATTTTTTATAGTGGCATTTTCAAGAGAATGGTCATTAGATTGTGCAGTGTTTGTTCTGGCAGATACTACTGTTTCCATGGCATGCAAGAGAGAAGTTCATTGCAAACTTTTTTTTTTAAGTATAAGGGAGATAAGGCCATTATAATAACAATCCCCCATCTGCTCATCACATGGCCCCTTCCTCCCCTTCTTGTGTGTATTCAGAGCAGCCCCCTGCTGTATTAGCAATTCTTGATGTCTGGAAGGTATTTTCTTTGCAGAGGAATATTTACTTATTTATGGACCCATTCAAAGCTTTAGGCATGTACACAACTTTTAATCTCTAACATCTTGTCAAACGCAAGCAGAGGAAAAAATTCCGGGAGTTAGTTATAACGATGCCAAACTCTGCCCTCCTAGGATGCCCTTTGCCACTCATGACAGCAGTGGGACGCGCTCCCGCTCGTCTGATGGCTGAACGAGCCTCTCCCGGGCTTCACTGCTCTGTCACCAGGGAGAGCAGCTGGCAACCTGTGTGCCCTTCTGCGGAAGGAAAGCAAACATCCCTCCTCGAGCCCGCCTCGTGGAGAGGCACGTAGTGCAACATGTGCTGCCTTTTGTTTGTTTGTTTTCGAATTTTCATTTGCGCATTGAGTCCCAATTTGTGTAACAACTGTTCAGGCTCAGATCTGTTTTGCAAATCGTTGTGAAGTGAGCAGCAGTGGCAGATTTGCCTCAGCTGTTTTTGTAAATGTAAAACAGAAGGCTTTGAAAAGAAAAGACAAAGCGGGAGGGCCGTTTTGAGCTGCAAGTCCCTCGGCAGCACTGCCAAACCCTGTGCAGAAGTGCCTGGTTTATGGCTGCACCTATCTAAAAAAGTTGGGAAACCAACTGTCGTGATGGTATAAAATATTTCCTGCAAACATGGTCATTATAAATCAAACCCACTTGACAGCCCAGTATCAGCACCCAGAGCAGGAGCCGCTCCCAGCACCCTAAGCTAGGGTTCCTGTGTGACCTGAGCATCACTCAGGATGGGGGGACAGGCCAGTTCCCCTTACCCCCCTGGGCACAACATCATGAAGCACATGGACCACAACATAAAACGTGTTTCTCCTTCCCTTTTTTTTCTTAATGCCTTTTTTGAGGCTTCCTGCTTGTAAAATCATGATTAAGTCCGATGCCCTCCCCTAGATATAGCAGTGACTCTTTCATGACACCACAGCTGCAGGATACAGGGACAGGCAGACACAGCCCATCTGAAGCAAAGATCTCAGGACAAATAACAAAGACTTGTTCTCCAAAGTCTTCTGGCTGGAGCTAGGATTCCTTTGGGTTCAACTCCCATAACAGTGAGAATATCTCTCCCAAAATAGAGCCAACAGAAACTGAGAAAGGCCACCTTTCCAATAAAAACACCTTAAAGGTCCTGCGGTTAGTGAGCAGGTAGCTATTCACATGCCCCTACGTCAATCTGGGCACTGAATTGTGGCACCTGAATGTTCCCTTACTCCTCCAAGGTTAGTAGATGAGAGCTGCTATAGAAAAATTGGGAAATAAAGAGCCTTTCCAAGGACAGCAGGCATACAAGGCCACTACAGCCCTCACAATACCAGAGTTCTTGCATCCTTTCCCTTGCATTTTATTCACTGCTTGCAAGCACCAGTAAATGCCATCAAAACAAAATGATGAGAACAGCGTCATATCCCCCAGCTTCTGCGGGGAGGGCACCCTCTTTAAAGCCACAGCTTCTGCGGTCACTGCTTGACTTGCATTATTGAACAACCTCGCAAATGACTGTCAGCCAATGCACAACCCTGCTGCGGTATCAAGCTGTTTCATCTGCACACAGCGTATGCGTATTTACATAATAAATGAGACATACCAAAGCATAATATATTTATGCTATATCTCAAGCCACCTGCGCATTATCATTCCAGTAACCTCTCCAAGCAGGAAATGAATTCCCCATCTCCACAGAGCGGAAATATGAAAATTCATTGATAAGGTACAAATGGATCATTGGGAACCCAAATGTGTGGAGAATTGTTCAGCCAAAATTAAACCTCATATCTCTGGAGAAAAGAGATTTATCATTTTAGGATCTTTCAGCCAGGTTTAGGGTTTTGTTAGTGATTGCACCTTCATCAAGTAACTGAAAGAAAAATGTATTCCTCTGTGTGTGAGTGTAGAACTGCAAGTCAACCAAGATACTGTCCTGAGCTATAGCAGTATATACGTATATATACATATATGTATATGTTTGTGTGTATGTGTGTGTATAGATACATAGAGCAATGCCTAGAAATCACCTGGAGTGATAAAAAGGGTAAGTCAGAAATACTCTTATGGAAATGCTGAACTCACAGAAGAAAGCTATTCTGTCTTCATCTCCTGTTCTCTTTGAAATGACAGGACTGGCCTACCTTGACCTCTGTATATTATACATTCACTTTTTTGAATGTCAAGAACACAGGAGAAATAAATGCTGCATTAATATGAATATTAATATCCTCCTTCTCGAGCCAGCCCAGGCAGCGAAGGAGCACGGTGCTAGTGCAGGGAGCATACTAACCCACTGGCTTGTTAATTCGGAGGCTCGGGTTCAAAGCCAAAGCCAAAGGCTACACTGCACCGTGCATCGCTCTCTGGCTGATCCCCTCCAGAGGTGACCCTGCTCCAGTGCTCCCAAGCCCGTTCCTGGCGTGGGTGGCACACGTCCGACAGCTGCCTGTGACCTGGCCAAGCCCGTCTGTGCCCAGGTCGGCAGCTGGGCAGCATCGCAGCAGCAGCAGCAGCACCTCTCCATCTCTGCCCTACGATCCCGCCGCCTCGCTCAGCTGGAGGGTTGTCAAAAAGCCAGGGAAGATGAAAGGGTTCACCACACTTTTGATCAGAGTTTTTAAATCATCTGTCGATGGAGTCCATCCCCTGCCAAGCAAACAGCTCTTGAAAGAATAAAAAATAGATCTTTGCCCTCAGTGCAGAAAAGCTATCCCCATTATTACTTCTGAATTTGAGATTAAAATATAGTGATGTCCTAACAGCCAAGAAAGCCACTGACACTGCAGTCTCTCCTTCTGATCAGGTCTTCCCTTATTTTTTAAATTATCACATTTGCTCAGCTAATCCCACGTATAGCCAAAATGTTTTCCCCTTACCATCACCAGCATCTGGGCTTTCAGAAAGATTGATAAACAGCAGTTATGTACAGTCAAATTAATGAAATCCAATTATTTTCTCCAATGCCTGTCACTAATAAGCGTCCCGCCATGCCGCAGCCCTTCAAACCCCTCACAGAGAGGAAAGCTGCACCGGAGTCGACAAGAGCAAGGATTGCAGCCATCCAGCCCCTGTGCTTTCCATTTATTCCCCCACCACCACTACCAAAGTGCAAGATGGAGACTTAGGGCGTGCAGAGCCTGCATCGGATCCAAATACTTGATAAATATCACAGTATGACTGAAACCAGGATGATTTCTGCTCCTTCCCCCAAAACAACCATGTCAGAAGTCCCAGGTGCCCTACTACCCCACCAAGAGGATCCTACCTCGACCACATTTAAATGTTCAGCTAAGTAGAATTGACCAAGTCTACAAAAACCCCTCTTTGTCCTTGGCTTGTCTATGGAGAGAAGCTTCAATTCCCCTCCCTAGCCTTCATCTCCAGCCTGCTTTTGGGTGGCCTTTGCCTTGGTAGATATCCGTGCCCAGTCTGCAACTCTGTACTGCACAGCACCAAGCACGTTCTTGACACTTAACAAATACTAATTAATGGGACGTGTAGAATGGCACAGCAATTAAAATGAGGTATTTTCTCTCACTGAAGAATGATTAATATCTTGGACAGATGTGAGTGTTGTGCTTTGTTAGCAGCACATTACGTGGCAGATAGGCACACACACAAACAGCAACCCATTGGAATACTAATTGGTCCTTTTGAATGCAATTCATTAAAAAGACAATGTTCCAAATTCCACAGAACTAATGTTACAATTAAAACACTCAAATAGCTCTCATTGTAAATTCCATAGCCAAGTGCTCGTCCATGCCTACACACTCAGAGAAAACAGAGCTGGAGATAAATTCACTTAAGATCTTTTAGATCTTTAACCGAGAAGAACCAAAGTGGGAGAACGAATGGAGGATCTACCTCCAAAGCCAGGAACAGGCTGTGCCCAGTGGGAGTCTGGGTCGATTGCATCAACTGTGTTTTCACATTTTTCATATTTGGCTCCCAAAGATGCAGGGCGGCAGCTGGTAGGATTTTCCAATATCACGTTGAGGTTAACTCCCATTAGCATCCAAGACAGGCACTGAAGCACATACAGGAATCCTACCAGGTACTGTTTGCTCTCTATACATCTTTAAAATCTAGTTCTCAATAAAAATCTGACCGTCTTCTCCCCTGTAGCGGTGTTGGCTGACAAGACTACCACAAGGAGATGCTGGTCACCGCTGCCACCGGACCCTTTTCACTTGCTAGACCTACTGCTCAAGTGACCGTCTTATTTTGTTGGCCACAGGCTGCAGGACAACCTCATGAGCTGCTCTGGCAGCCTGTCCAAAGCTACAGAAATCTCTGGGAGAAGAGATGTGACATCTCCAGGCTGCTCAACCGCAGTCGAAAGAGGACACAGACACAGCTACCACCTCCGTGAGAGAGAGAGATGTCCCTCACAAAACAGCCCACCCCCAAAGCGGGTGTGCAGCAGAAAGCAACAACCCCAGGCCACACGGCTCTCCCTTTTCAAAGACATATCATCCAGCTGTATTTAACCAGGTTCATGAAATGGGTTAACACAGAGTCCTCGGCTCTATTTAGGCTGTGAACACTCTGGGTAGAAAAATTCCCCTTTTGTTTAAAGGCGGATCTGCCTGCCCAGCACAGCGGTGCCATGTCCTGGTGGGGCCATCCCAGCAGAGCCCCAACACAGCTCCAGAGACAGACGCCAGGAGCAGCTGTGGACCTCGGCTGCAGGACGGGCCAACGTCACAGGGCAGGAGCAGAGACGAGGACAAGAAAGTGCTGGCAGGGATGAGCAACCGGGGAAGACGCAACGTATTTTATCTGCTGCTGTTAAACTACGTGGGGGTGGCACTGTATAAAGAAGCGCTGTTTCCCAGGAAGAGCTCCCATTTGATATTTTCCATGGAAAAAACTTTCTGAATAATGCAAAATCAAAATTCTTTGTCTTGTTTCATCTCCAGCCGCCCTTTTCTCTTCCCATGGCACTGACAATAGAACAGAGCAGGACAGGACAGGGTGGAATATATTTTTCACCTTATTAGATGAAATTGCCTGACATTCATGGCACAGTTTGACACCACTGAAATGCTGCATTTCAAGAAATCTGTCTGATGTTTCCCACCAGAAATATTTCAGCTTTTCTGTTCCGCAAAACATTTCAAAATTCCAACTTTTTCAGTTAAGGACAGAGACAAATTTCACGATGCTGGAATGTCTTGCAATACTTACCATTTCAATGGGCTGCAGTTAAGCTGATGGGTTTGTGTAATACTGCACCCAACCTCTAACTCCATCATTCTTATAATTGGAGAATTTCAACGATAGGTTTAAATACAAAAATCAAAACTGACTGCTGGCAAATCTGAGCAGGGTTTTCTCTGGGGTTGTGAATTTAATGTGATGCTTCTAGAAATAAAAGACATATTGAATATCAAATTTATAAAACAAAAAAACCCAAACCGACAAAACAAGGGCTATGCATTCAATATTCACCTTGCTCTAGTCATCACAAACTACTTCCAAACACATCAGCCATATGCCTTTTTCTACCCCGTTTACAGGCACACTGATTTGTCAATGCTAGTTGTACCTTAATAGATATTAATGGCTTTTTCTTTCATTTTCAAAGTGACCCAAGAACTTCAATATCTTGACAGGTTACTTGAAATGACTGTTCAAGTCAGCTCACATTTGTCACACATTTAAGTCACAGGTATTGGACTTGGCAGCTGAATTTTTCAATTTGGTATTAGAGAAAACCAAATTGCTATTGACGCACCACGGGAAACGTCCTGCTCCCAGCATGCAAAATGCCAAAGGTTCCCACAGGGGGCACCTGGGGGACTGGGGGGATAAAAAAAGGAAGAATGGGTTGTCATGAAGTTTGCAGGCAGTCCTGAGAAAAAAGAAAACAATCTGCTGCTGCTGCTTTTTGATGTTCACACCAAGTATTTCCTTTGTTAATCAAGCATGATAGGGCTGCAGGTTTTCTTTGGTCCCATGTTTTCTACTACACTTGGAAGACTTAATTCCGGGCCTTGAGTCTGTGTTCCTTAGAGATACTTAGTTTTGCATCTGTTTGGCCTATTTGTTGGAGATGTAAGATGGTTGACAGCAGTCATTTAATTATAGTCAAAGTCTTAAAAAAAGAGAACAAATATTTAAGCATTAGTCTAGCAAGTAAAGCACACATGATAGTGGTTACTGTACATTGAAAAAACAACAGGATCCTCCAGCAGAAAAAAATGGTAAGAAAGGAGCTGAGCTTCATGCACAGCTTTTTAAATAAAATTATTGGGTGTAAGACTTGTGTATGTTTTTGTGTTCAGCTGCGCACTCATTTATTGAGCTGCCTCTTTGATGGATGGATGGCCACACAGAAGATGTGCAAAGCAATGTCAGAGTCTGTGCAATAATTTTTAAATCACATGGTATCACAGGGAGTCACCTCTAATGACAAAGGCTCCTTGCAGGATGATGAAGAGGATACTGTAATACTGAGCCTGTCATGAGCAACGTAGCTTCAGCCTTCTTCCTATCCTTTTTCCCTGCCAGTCACTTAACTGAAAGCACCAACCAATGAAGACTGGCAGCAGTGTCCTAGGGAGAGCAGGATGATGACATGAGTTCAATAACCAGGGATCGTCTCCCTGAGATCAAACGAAAGCCTGAAAGAGTTTCACACACACTGTTGGTTGGGTCAAGATTAGTTATCAGGCTTTCTTGTTGTTTTGGACTTTGAAGATCATGTCCTTGCTGCTCTCCCAGCACAGTCTGTCAAAAGAAAATAGCTACCACGTGGCAAATCTTTTGGTTGCTCCAGGTGTGGTGCCCCTCTATGTGACCTTCACCAAGACCCTGACAGAGCTCTGTTCCCCCATCAGTGGGGAATAGGAGTAGTAACTCCACGCAAATCAATAAATTAATCCTGGAATACGATGGCTGAGTCAGATGTGTACATTTCTTCATTGATATTGACTGCAGAAAACCTAAAGATAATGAATAATAAATTCTAGGATCCCCTGGCAGCAATGGTTCGAGCGGCTGCCAGCCCCTGCTCTCCATGAGGCCATCTCCATGCCAAGCCGGCGCTGAACAGCTCCTGCTCAGCCTGAGCATCTCAGGACCGATTTGAAGCTTCACCACTACGGACGTGGTTCTCTCCTACTCTCTTACTGCCTGACAGCGGGGACAGGGGAAAGCCAGCTTGGGGGTGATATCTGCTGCTCCCCAGGTTTCAGAGGCGATGGGCATGAAAGCTAATGGTCACTGTGAAAAGGCAGAGAGTGAGGGGTAAGTGCTTCAGCTGCCACTGAAAACCCAGCCCTCGCTCCTCCACTACTTAAGTCTCCGCAGCTTATGATTGTAAATACTTTTCCAGAGGATTTAGTTTCATGGTACCCCAATGCATAGCAGTATGGTGGGATGCCACAGAGGGAGCCCATGGGTGTGTGGCTGGATTGAATTCCCTCAAGGAGGGATTACAGCCAGCGTCTTTGATGAGGAGATTTATTCATGCACGGGATGCAGCCAGCCTCCTCAGCTTCCATCTATTTTCTTGTAACAGGGACATATGGTTGTGTTTCATAATTAATTTCCACAAAGGAGAGGTGTTCAGAGTTGGCTGCTTAGACGAAACAATCAGGGACTTATGTGAGTTTGCATTTCCATTCATTTATTTACAAATATTTGTAAATTGGTTGTTCCAATAGCAACAAGAAGACTTTATACCTTCAAAACCCATTGTCACTGGGGACCCCAGGGCCCTCGGTGAATCTAAACAAAATTAATTTCCCAACACCATTCCATGGCCAGAATATAATTTTTCTACAGCTGGGGAGACTAAAACACAAAGTGTGAGTGTTTTGATTCAGTCTTGTAATACGAACTCCAGCAGGGAAAATTTAGGTTGAAATGCTTTTGCCGAAAGAGAAGAAGAATCCACAAGTAGGATAAAAATAAGATCAGTATTTAAATTCATACTTTTAGAATTCCCCTTTTTAAACAGCAAAGATAATTTTCCTGCTAACATATTACCTAAACATAATATCATCGGACTTTTTACTACAAAGAAGTACTATATGCATAATTGTAATTACTTGGATTTATGTAGGATCAGTGATTAGACCTTCCCAAGTAACAGAAATCCTGGAAACGCTTACAGATGTCTTAGGCCACGAAGATTTGCTTTGGTTTTGTTTTGTTTTTTCTTCAAGTATATGCCGTTTAAGGGTATTAATGATTTAGTATGTGATACATAGAAATAAATGTGGAAATAACAGGAAGGAATTAAGAGGTCCTGAAATTTCTCTGAATACGCAGAAGAATTCCTGGAGAACGAAGCAGTGGAATAATTCCCCAGGTAAGCAGTTTCCCATTACCTTCCAAATTTAATTATTGCCTTGGATGTGGCACTGGAAAAACAAACAGTAGTGAAAAAACCCTTCCCTGACAATTAATTGTTTCTATTTCTGACTTGCAGGATTATTAGGTAAGTTTTTCTTTTTGATATAGAGACTGAGTAGAAGAGCTCTACACATTGCTGCTTTTCAGTGGCTCCCCACAAATCTCTTCAGTTTCAAACAGAATATTCTGCTTTCATGGCTCAGCATTCAAATATATTCTCAACTGACATTAAAAGAAATAGTGCTGCAGAAAAAGAAAAAAATAAGATCTGCTCCAGGAAACTAACAAAACCTTATTTTAATTACTATAGAATCCAAAGAAAATTCCAGATTTTTTAAAGATGTGGAGTTTTCCCCTCTCCATACAACCAATTGTTCAGTACAGTTAGCAGCCAAAGGAATTATTCAGGAAAAACAAAATAACACAACAATACTCCAGGAAGGTGTTTAAATAAATATGTAAAGCTCTGGACCAGTAACAGATAACTATGTGGTGCTTAGCCTGTAACATTTTGAGCAGAACCAGCGTGGCCAAAGATGCCATTTTGGGGCAGTCTCCTCCATTACAATCTGAAGGTAGATTGAATAAATACATCCTAAGCATGAATTTTGTTCCTCCTCCCGTGGGACCCCGGGGGGGATGCTCTCAGTGGGTGCAGTCTGAGCCTGCCCGCAGGCTCTGGAGACCCACCTTGCCAGTGTGGGGCACATGAAGCCCAGCCCATGGCAGCCCAAGCCACCACCAGCCCAAGCCACCGCCAGCTACCCTGAACCCAACTAACGCAAGGATGCGTCGAGCCCAACGTACAGCCAAGATAGCAGGCAGCAGCGAGCCCGGGGACGCAGCACGCGTGTGCCTGCTCCCAGACCTGCTCTTCACCCCTCAGTGGGAGCACAGCTGCGGGACATGGGCAGTGCTCCTCAGGGCAGAACTTTGCCCTCACTGACTGCCTGAATTACATCCAGGCCTATTAAATCCAAATTATTGTTCTTAATACTGTGGCAGAGTGAAACGATGCAGGCAGTACTACAGAGGCAAGACTAACAGTGTTAGTTCTCCTAGTCTCCAGTGGGATTATTATGGCCATTTACTCCGGTCTCTTTGAGCCCAGCTCTAATTCTCTCCTTTCTGCAGCTGAACAAACTGTACTCCCCCAGCACACGCAGAAACACATTTTCACAAGCAGCAAGTACCGTGTAAGCCAAGCAATTCCAGCACTAGCAGCACAAAGGGATTATGTAGCTTTACAGAAAACAGCGTAATAGAAATTTAATTCTGCTGTTTTAAGGATTTGCAAAGATCATTTGTCCGTGGAGGAGAATAACGTCAGAGAGTAAAAGCATGAGTGACTGAGCTTATGGCTTATGCACATCCCTCCCTTTTGCTTTAACAGACGCGACTTGGAAATTCACACACCTCTCCCCTCGCCGTGGCTTTCTCCTGACTCCCAACAATGCCGTGCAGGTAAGCAAACATGGAGGAAGTAATGACAAGATGGAAAAGTAAATGAGGGAGAGAGGATCCCACGTTATGTAACATTGCATTTAGAGGATTAATTGGGACAGGCTGATAAGGATGAATTGAATGTGTGAGAGCTACAGTTGTTTTAATTGAGCAGCTTTTCTCCAGGGAAGAGAGCTAAGTTTAAACCATCTGTCCAATTTCAGTGTCATTTGCCAAGGAAATGATTAAATATTTTAAGATTAAATCAAAACTCTGGGAACCAAGGCAGAAGCCTAGAAATAAATGATTTGGGGGTTTGCTTTACATGCAGTAATATGAAGTTGAAGGTTGGTGAGTTTTACCATTTCTCCCTCCCACGTGCACGTACGCACACACACACGCTTGTCCACAGCAGCTAAGTGAAAAATTGAGACACAAGGCACTTTGTGGCATCTAAGTGAGCCAAAGGCAAGCGTGCCCCGAGGGACCAGAAAAAACCCAGTGAGAAAGGCTGGGACAGCATCTGCCACACAGGGAGAACCCAAAAAGGCACCTGGGGTGAGGGGTCCTCTCACGGGTGCTTTAATGACAGCCTCAGCGGGAGAGTGAACATGGCAGCACTGACCCCACAAAGTCATGTTCTAGGAGGCTAAGAGCATTTCTGAAGCCTAATAAAGCATCTGAGTTACAGCTATTAATCACAAAGCTAGTTTGGGGGAAAAACCAAGATTTGTTGCCTCAAGGCGCCTGAGGAAATAAGGCATTTCAGATGATGGCTCATACACAAAGCAACTCTTTCACTGCCGCCACATGTTGTACTTGCCCCGTGGTGTCCATCCACCCCTCGTGTCAAGCTGTGAGGTGTTGTCCAAGGCAAGGGGGAGGTGAGGGCACGGCAGAACAGAGCTACTGTGCCTGCAGGTCCCCTAGCATCTGCTGGGGTAAGCAAGGTGGCCAGAGTTCGTGCTTCCCTCACTATTCGGGGCATAGTAGAAAGATATTCCCTTTGCCACCTTACATCTGAAAAGCATCCAGCAGTCAGGGCTAGAAGTAGGCTGGTTGAAAGGATTGCCTGCTCAGAGTGGAGAAAGATTTGTCTGGAAAGTCACTTAGCTACCCTGACAAATACAGGCCATTTCGTTTGAACACAGCAGTCACACTGTGCACATCGCTGAATGATGCTGGTGAGAGCTTGGTTATGATTCAATTTCAGATTAAGAAGCCTAAATTTTAGATGCCTACATTTATGCTGAGTGTATGAACTCCCATCATGGTCAATGGAGTTTTAGGGATCATTTTGGTTCTCTAACCAGAGTTGCTGAGTGCCATTTGAGGGACCTCAAATTTGAAGGCGTCTGCAGAGGGCTGGTGGGTACACCACAACGTCTGCAGAGATCTGTGTTCTCCTAGAGACCCCCTGGGACCTCCTAGGACCTCTGAAATGGCGAAAGGCACCTGTGGTTAGGACATTGCACCCCACCCCTAGCCAATGTAATCTACGTGGTCTACGGAGTGATACAGCTGAGCAGCCAGCTTACCCCGCTTTAGGGTGAGCCACATCATTCTCCAGGCCCTGTTGACTATAATGCGAGTTTAGATACTAAGTGTACATGTAGGCATCTACATGTAGGCACCTAAATTTAGGAGTTTTACTCTTGACCTGAATCCCACGCCTTGTATCTAGTTTCTAGATATCCTCCTTTTCAGTTTCAAAATACCTGTTGTATGACCCAAAAATCACTTCCAGCCCTCTGGTCCTAAATGCAGTTCCTTAACGATGGCCATGAGGAAAGCAGCTTGTCTCCCTTTATACTTGTCTTTGATGTTCTGGCCAGTTTTAGAGAAGGGAGAGGAGCAGGTGCTTCTTCACCACTGTACAGACTTCCCGCTACGCCTCTGAGCGCTGGAGCAGGGCTCAGCTGGGGCTGTTGTCGGCTCAGCAGATGATGCAGGCAGTGCCCCAGCACCCTAACACCATTGCTGGCAGCAGGATGCCGGCCCACGGTGTCACCTTTTCCATAGAGGACTTCATCCTAGTCCTGAACCACTCCATCTTCAATATGTAAAGACCTGTGCTCTCCCTTGTCGCAGCAGGGTAGGCACTACAGCTAATAGAGACAGACTTTATCTGTACCTCGGGCACCCTTAGGACACGCTCACTGTGGGTGCATGGAGAGGCATTACGGTTGCATTGCAATTTAATTGGGGCCACATGACAGCTGAGATTTTTCCATAAAGCCTCAAGTTGCAGCTCCAAGTGTTGAAGAGAGAATCCCTACTTTTATTTCTTGCTATTACAGAGGATGTTTCTATCCTTTCCACCTATGGAAGAAACCTGGACAACGTGAGCAAAGCAAAACAAACCAACGAACCCAAGGTGAGCATCATTATTATTTTCCCCTAAAATCTGACGGCTTTTAACCCAAACTCATAACGGATCAAGAACTCTTGCTCCTGGCAGTGCTGTGGGAGGGGGATTAATCTCAGCTTTATCCGGCATTTGTCTAGCCTGTCACTGAGAGCTCCTTTCACTGGCAATGAAGAGAAACAGGTACTTTCAGAGGAAGACAGGTGTCTAAAACATCATGTTCATGGATATAAAACTTGACTAACTCTGGGCCAAGAACAAATCATATCTTTGCTGATCACTGCTGCAAACTGATAATAAATATTTTTGGATGTGTCATTTAATCAGGTTTTAAGACATAAATGTTACTTAGGTAGGGCAGCCAACTCCTTAACCTCATTAGTTACAGATTTTTTTAATTTCTGTTTTTATCTTCCCTCAACAACTGGCTGCATTTCCTAATGTCCAGTTAATTACTTCCATCAGCTTCCCTTCCACCCTTATTAAATATTTATTTGTTTATAGAAGTTTTCACACCATCTCTTAATCAGAACTACTTTGTTACCAAACTTGCTTTTATCAGTGAGCAAAGTACCGTTTTTCTTTGACCATCCAAATAACCTTTCGCGTTATTATTTTTACTTCTTGGAAAAACAGCCACTTACCAAGTACCCAAAATACGCAACCACTTGTTGGATTTTCCTCCTGGTTGCACAAAATGTGTCTAACTGGGGCATGATCATTTACACCCAGGAAAAAAACTCAGTATCTGTTCAGTGGTGAGTTTCTCTACCCTTAAAACAACTCCACTATTGACCTTCTCTGTAGAGTAAATAAAAGGCTGACCTTCCCCTATGGAAGGTGTATTTTTAACTTACCAAAGTATAGTGTAAAAAATTTTATAATGTTTCATAATTTTCAGGACTGCCAAGGTTATTTTGTTACTAGCAGCATGAGTTCTTGAGCATCTTGACTGGAATGGTGGGGCATGAGAGAGCACAGCCGAGATAACCAGATTCTTAGCATAGCCAATTTGAAGAAAATACATTTGCAAAAATACATTTGCAAATACAGGAATTTTTCATGTGAGAGTATCTAATATTTTTCCTTTCTTACTAAAAAAAAAAGTAGGTATTATTTTGTATGCTGGAAAACATTATTCCTGATAGAGAAGGCCTTTAACCACTGAATTTTTCTTCACTTCTGACAGTATTATTTATTTCTAGCCCTGACTTTCAATTTAATGAAGGAAACAAAGGCTGTATTTCTTCCTGTAAAGTTAAAATAAATGAGAAATGTTCTGATGAAAACAATCTTCATAGAATTATAGATCGTATTTTCTTCTGCCATTGCAAAATGTGTTGAAAAATACAGTCTAAAATAACCCAGGCACAACCAGTCTGTGTGTCTATTTTGAAAGAGGATTACTGGATATTTTTCCCTCTCTGCTGGGTTATACTTTCTACTCAAAACAGTAGCTTGCGCAGGCTAAGATTAAATTTTTGCTAGAGCTATTCCAGGGGAAAACTATAGAAAAAGCAAGAAAGGTGTAACCGAACTAGATTTTGCACTTCTTTTCCAGCAATTTCTATTTTATCTTTAGACAACTTTGTTGTTGGAAGACAACAAAACGATAAAACTCTATGTCTGTGGGGAGAGCCCTCGGAACTGTTGGTCACCAAGAGCACAGAAGTGAAAACACAAACCCTGGTGCAGTCAACGAGGACCAAGAAGATGTGTGCAAGCTTTCTGTCAGAGTACAGGACAGGAGCGTGTCCTTGGTGGTGTGGTCTACGGGGAACAGGCACCTCTTCCCAGCGCTTCCTCATTAGCCACAGCCTTCACTTTTTGTACCAGTTCTGCTTAAATAATTACAGCCTGTTCCAGGCTGGACCATTACTGATGCCAGACTGGGGTAAGAGGGCGCAGGAAGGCTACAGCAAGGGAAAATAAAAGGGAACTGAGAGCCCAGGACTCACATCACAAAACCACCTTGCCAACCACAAAAAAGCTCTGTTTTACATAGTTGGCTTGATTGACTGTTTTAATTCACTTTTCCAGCTCCAACTGCAAAGAGCTTCAGGGCATAGTTGGTGGAAAACTTCTCAACCCTGCCAGGCCTCCCTGGGACATCATGCCGGGCAGCCACACAAAGAAAACGGGGCTGTAGCTGGGGTTTGACAATACACCACCCATTGGCTGCTACATAAGATGCTGCCAAGAAAAATCCAAGGTGCTTTCATTTCTCCATGGTAGAAGAGACACTGCTGTCCCGCAGAAACGAGACTGGGAAGCACGGGCTCAGGGACCCAGCACAACAACAGCCCTGCACTACAAGCTGAATTCACTAGTCCCACGGCACAGGCATTTTATTGAAGTAGCCTTTTTGGATGACTAACAGCACGAAGAAGGAGAAGGAGGAAAATTATCTCCTAGCAGCTCAACCAGAGAGCAGCTTCCCTGGCTCCTGCTGCAGCAGGAGGGGGAGGGACCTTCTGTGCATCTGCAGGCTGTCGACCCCACCAGCATCTCCAAGAGGGGTTTGGCCACAGGGCTCTGGGTGCAGATTTCTGCTAAGCTCCCTCTCCTTGGACTAACCCTCTGCCAACCAAAAGCCCATGCATGTCCTACAACATCCTCTCATTGCTTGTCGGGTGATACCATACAAGACCACAGATGAATCAGTCATGGTATGGAAGGATCATAGACAGAACAGGCCCCCTAAATAAAGCTGACATGCTGCCTGCTTTCACTTGCTGAAGTAGCTTAAATGTCTCTTCTCCCAAGGCGAGAGAGGATTCATGACTACGAAATCTGTGGTGTTGCTGGTGTTATTGTCCCTTGTCATACGCATGTGTGTCAAATAGGCAAAATTCCTCAGATCTTATTCTTCTGTAGCGCAAATGTGTGGTTTTGTAATTTGTGCACATTGTTGTAGAATGCCAGGTTAAACAACTGAAGCAAATTCAAACCGAGGAGCTCTGAAACCATGCTGCAGAAGCATCTGCACCAGATGAGACACACCTCACTGCGCTCTGCAAGCTCACACCTCCGCTGGCACAAGCATGCAGGGATCGCACTGAAGCTCACCAAAATACCTGCCTACCTCCCCCCTGCTGGTACATGCCTCTGCATCAGTGGACTAATGTCACTTTTGACCTGAGAATGCTGCATTCTAAGATCCATTTCTATAAACCCCCTGTTCATTTCAGCAGCTTTCAGACAGGACATGTATTCTTCCAGATTTTTAAGTCCCAACTGAAAATCATGAAAAGCTTTGCCAACCCGAGAAGCGGCAGGGGAATGGATATGGAGAAGGGAAGGAGTACAGAGAAGTTCTGCATGACTTCAAGACAAAAAAACGGCCAGGGAAATACATAAGATTGAAAAAGAGACACAACCAATGCAACAGCCTTGAAAGAAAAACAGGAGCGGAGGCAAAAACTTAGCATGAGTTGGGGAAGTTGTAAGTCTGGGAATTAGCAATTGTGGCTGAATCTCAACACTGCTTTTGTTGGAGAAACTGAGACAGAAATAACTACTGTAACTTAATTTCAGTGTCCCAGAAAGCCAGTGGCAGAATCAGGACTAAATCTCCCTAGTCCCAATCCACTGCCTTTTGTTGTGAGCCTGCTACATTTGAAAGGTGAACCCTAACCTCCTCATAGTCCTGCCCAAACAGAGGGCTAAAACTGCCTTCACTGAAATCGGGGAATATTTTGTCACTAACTTCAGTAGGGAGCCAACTCCATCCCCAACACCTGCCTTGATGACAATAGATCCCCACTCGATCAGCTCATCATATCAAATTGTTGTGCCTGAGTCGAATGTGTCATCAGAGAAGGATCCTCAAAATCCGCATAGTGCAAGAACTGGTGTCTGCTGCCTCCCCCAAGTAGTTAACACATCCACTATGTGGGATGTTTGAAAGGACGGAGGTCTTCCCCCGCCGGAAAAGAAGTGGCAGTATGACTGAGGTGCCTTGCTAAAGGCAAAAAACCACAGCCAAGGTTTTACCACAATGGCAATCTCATCCATGTCTTCCAAAGACCTGCAAATGAAATGGCCTTCGAAGGGATCTAAAAATGATCCCCTCTTCTCCCAGTATGAGGGAGGAAATTGCCGCTGAGAACAGCCTTTAGCAATATCACTTTAAAGAAAAGGGATCGGGCAAACGAAAACGCTAACGAAAAAATTATTAGCATATAATCCTCCCTTTTATGTACCTTTTTTGAGTAAAGTTTTATGTGATGGTTTGAAACTAAATCTAGAATGTGTCTCTCATGCATCAGACAGGCTAACTATAAGATACCAAGACACTTGAAAGTCAGAAATGTAGGTGATGTTGATAACATCTTTGTACAGTGCAATAATAGCGTTCAGTCACTCAAGGTCTTTCATTTTTGGAACTGCCCCATATGAGTGTGACATTCATTAGTTCAAACCTGTATCGTGCTAGAGCAGTTTGAAAAAAAAAGTCGCTAGGAAGAGTATTAAAAATTGCATGAAGGAGTCTTTCCCTCGGGCATTTCTTTTCAAGGTCAGAAAGCCTCACTCTTGTTTTTTCTGCTGACATGAAAACATTCGGAGAGATGACGTGACATGAAGACCCACACCTAATTTTGGTGCTCTTTAATTTTGAAAAACTTTTGTCTTCACACAGCGTTTCAAATATGACTTTGTACAATCTCCATGAAATAAAAAAAAAAAAAAATGCTGTGTTCCCTGACACACGTGCTGTAGAATGTACACATAGAAGACCGCACAGGGATCAGCAGAGCCTCATGAATAAAAACTGTTCCAAACCTTCCTTCACCCAAACCAGAAGAAAACATTTATGACAGTTGAAAGGCATGATGAGGGTTGTATCTCTCAGCTTTCCTCTTACTGTCCTCTTTGCTTGCAGAAAAGCAAAGTTCACTCGGCCTGTGGTGAGGGACCCTGTCCCCCGCCGACACTGCCACGCAGGGCCAGATCCCAGGGAACACACACTGCAGGTGCTCAGCTCTCCACCCCAAATCCCCAGCCCCTGCTTCCCCATCACCTAGCACCCACATTTCACGGCATCGGGTCCTGAAGATCACTGGCCACATCAAGAGGAGAAACAGGCCCATTTGGGTTCCTCTGACGGATAAACGATGGCTATTCCCAGTGTGCCACAAAGCTTTCAAAAGTCAAGACTTTCAAAATTCTGTGAAACTGCACTTTATAGAAGCTGTGTAGGGGCAATTGTATCAGCATTAAAAACAGAGCTGGTCCATATTTTATCACTTTCCTTTCCTCTCATCTCCAGCTTTTTTTGCAGGAAAAAAAGGGCTTTTCTTATAGTGCAGAGGTATTTTTTCATAAAAAGTTCAGTTTTCCAATGACTGAGTTTATTAAAATCACACAGTAACAAGGAGTAAGATTTTGAAAGTATCAGTGTGATTTAGATACTTATATCCTCTTCTGTAATACTGATGAAGACCCTGCTCTGCCAATTCAGTAAATCTGGCTTTAGGGCTCCTATATAAACACAGAAGTCCCAGGAGCAAAATAACCCCATGAGTTTGGCGCAAATTAACTCCACAAGTTTTAAGTTCCTTAAAAAATTTTTGAGAACTTTATACCTGCAGTTGTTAGACTGGAGTTGGGTACCACCTGCCCAAACCACCCTAAGTTTAGACCAGGAGTGGTCTTTCCTGGAGCAAGCATAAAAGCGTGAAGCTGGTGCAGCCTCTGTCATGTGCTCTGGTTAGTTTGAGAGTGTGATTGCTCTCCTGGCGTGCTCTGCTGGGTGACCCACAATGCCCAGTGCCCTCTCCCCTCTGCCATTCCCAGCTTATCGTGTTTGCAGTTTGATGTCCTCTTGGGTTGTGCAGATGCAAGTCTTCACAGGGCTTTGCAAAAGAGAAAAGCTAAGGTTCTCCAAGAAAAAAAAGGGATATTTATTCTGGCTCATTAGAGTTGATGGCATAGCTGTACAAATAAAAAGAGCAGCAAGGAGAGAGAAGGCAATGACAGCAGTCTTTTCTGGGGGGAAAAAAAAAAGAAAAATTCTAAATGGCAATCCAACCTGAGCTCACTGAAAATCAGGAGGATCTAGGCTCCTCTCTAAGACTTCTGGCACCTCCATCAGGTGCATCACCACTGCTGCCGCCTGTGCACAGGGCTCCAGCCCTACCACCCCTCCAAGGCAGGGCCAGCTCTTGCCTGCTGGCTGCCCCCCAGCACAGGCAGCCTGAGCTCAGCCAGCACTCAGCACCCACTGTCACTTTTGACTTATCTTATATAGGGAAGAAAAAAAAACAAAGCAAAGCCCCCAAACCAGTGGAGTTCTGTTTCTATGCTACAGCAGGATTCCCCCATGGGTTAACAGCATGCAAGTTCGAACTGAAGCTTTCTGCAAGGTTGGGAAATTCATAACCACACCTTCGTGGAGGGACTCTTGGATATCTAATGGGGCTGAGCTCTCAATGCAGTCTCACCCTCATGGGAGCATATCAGAGTGACTCTCACATACCTACCTGCCAGGACATCACATCTTTGAGACCATTGTCCCTCTGTAAAATTTTGCTGCAACTGACTTTTGCATGCGTGGAGAGCTGCTTCTCTCCAAGCAGGAAGACAGATGCCCCCATACGGACTGCAACTCTAAGCTTCATTTCTGTAGGAAGCCAGCCTAAAATCTTGTGTAGAACAGTCCAACTTCTGGCCATGCATAGAAAAGAGATGTATGGCCAGTCAGTGCAGCTGGTGGCTGGGAAGCCAGGATCAGCCCAAGGAGCTCATCCCCATCTTCCCGTTAGTTTACCCAGGAGGGCCCAGACGCTTCAGAGCCCTTGACCAAATCACAGCTGCATCCAGGCTCAGCAGTCCCCAAGGATCATAAGTAAGATCAAAAGGAGACTCTTCTAAAGTGAGATCAATTGCCATGACTGAATCAGCCGATGGACATGGACACGTGCCCCAAGCTGCTGCACACAAACCACACAGACCCTGGGCAGCTCAGAGCCCACGAGGACTCGGGCAAGTCCCCGTACATGCAGGGCCAGCAGATGAAGAGCAGCACACACTGCCATGCCCCAGGATAGCTTGGTACTGCTCAGACGCAAGTCTCAGCTTTACTGTTTTACTGAGCGCAGTCCAGCAAATCCATTTGCTCCTGTGCTAATGCTCATTTTTTCACCCTCTAATTTTACAATAACTTTCTAACACAGATAGCCTCTGACTGTGTGTGTGCAGAAGGCCTCAGCGTTGACCTTTAAAGCTAATGGCTCTATCTACATTTGAGATGTTTGCACTTGCCAGATCTTGGGCTGATAAGCACTCAAAATTGCTGGCACTCCTGGCAGGCCAACCAGAGCTCCAGAGTCATTCCTGTGCAGTGAGTCTGCCGTGGGGATGGATCCAAGGGAGCCATCCTGCCCTGGGATCAGGATGCTGCTCACAGGTCAGTAGAGCAAGACGCTGCTGCTAGTTTTTGGGCAGCAGCAGCATCTTTCCAGCTACAGTGGCAACATCTGGAAGGCAAAAGGACCGAAGAATCTGCACTGGCTCAGTGCTCACAGCCAGTTTCATTTTCTTCCTCATAACACCTAGGCAAGATGCTGAAGAAAACAGCTCAGCTGCGCAAGTGATGCTTTCCTGTCAAGAATACATTTCAGTGATGCAAAGCCTTCTTGGGATAAGGTACCACAACACTGAGGTTACTACCACTAACACTGTCAGTCTAATCTCCAGTGGCAGTTCATCATACGCTCTCACCTGTTGTGTTTTCCTGTCCTCATAGAATCCAGAAGCACTGTGAGCGCTGTCTGCCAAACGCAAGAAACTGGTGCTCCAGGGAATTTTCAACCTAGAAAGAACATGCAAGAGAAGAAAATAACATTAAATGACCGCCCTGTCCACAGTCAGCCTGGCTTCTGAGCACGGTGCTCAGTATCAAAGTTATGATGAGGAGTTAACATTGTATGTTCATGCGCCTTGAAGAATAGCACAGTCTTATGAAAGCCAATGGATTATTGTTCTTCATACTTTAATAATCTTATTAGTAAGATATATGAGTGCTAATACCATCTGCTAGACCAACACAACCTTGGCTATTAGGTGACTACACAGCTGAAGGTAAATGGGAACTTTAATTATCTAAAGGAGGGAGACTAATGCTCCTGAAGCAGAAAAGTTTATTTCAAAGTCCTGAAATGACAAAAGCAGAATTGTGGCCTTACAATTGTTACAAATTTTTCACCAGACTTTCATGCAGTTGGAAGTCTTCGTACTGCATAAACCTGAGTTAGAGACAGACACAGAACAGAGAGCACTTTAAATCTGCACAGGAAGACATAGAAGCAACAAATACCTGGTCAAAGGGGTAAAAAAATAAAAGGCATTTTCCCTCAGCCTTTAGAACAGCTAGGATCCCAAAAGCCATTTTCAGGTAACTTCATGGAAATTTTTGCCTCCAGTAAAGTATTTGCAGACACTGCAATCTGAAATGGCTAGTACGCACTTGTCCATGATCTGCATCTAAGGAGTTGCCTATAATTAGTTAAGGAGTAGACAGCAATTAGGAGTTCTTATTTTAGCACCAACACATGCCAGCAACTGGAAACAAAAAGCAGTGGAGAGAAACAGGCCAGAGCTGAGTGAAAAAAAAGAGGTTCTGCTGCATTTCCAGCAGTTGTAGACGCTGGTCCAACCCACCACATCTGTAACACTGGTTTAGTCTCCAGACAGCACCAGTCATACCACAGTGCGGTACAGAAACAGAGACATGGCAGTGACACCAGAGATCAGCTAGTCTGTATCTCTCTCCCTCCTCAAGGCAGGCTCAGGTCTCCTCTAGCAGGTCCTGATCCACCTCTAAGCTGTGCAAAAGCCATGTTGCTAGTAGAGGTTCCCCAGAGCTGGAGCCATGTCTTCAAGCATCTCTTCCTCTGCTAGACCAGGACATCCTCCAAGAGCAAAAGACTGCACTGGCAGGCTGGGAAGACCCAACAACACAGTCCTAGTGAGATATACAGGATTGCTGTGAAGAAATGGTGGGTTTGTGGCTCAAAACCAATTGCAGGCTTAGTGCTGCAAGGACTTTATGCACCCAGCAGGGAGCAAGTACCCAGCCATGACAGTCACGGTCAAGCCCCTACAAATACGTAAGGGGGGTCTTAAATACTGAATCAGAATAGCACAGCTTTGGCTTCCCAAAGAGCTTGGCAAGCATCCACCCATCTTCAGCTTCACAGCTCCCCATCCAATCTGGGCAGGCCCTTAACAGCGTGTCCAGAGCAACTGTCCCTTGTGCAAATGAAAGCTGAGCATGGCACTGTGACATTGTGGCTTTTCACTTAGCAGGCAGGCAATTATTTATTTATTGTTTAATTGTATCTGATGAGTGACACACACAGGTCCCACGCTGTTTAAAATTTGACGTATCATTTTATTTATCATAGCAGCTTCTACAGTTCCACAAATGGATGACACACAAACCATTATCATTTTGGAAGCATTATTATTCATGCAAACATGTCCCAGAACCTTGGACTTTTTTTAAATTCCTCTTTTTTTTCCACATTCCTTTTACATTCAGATTGCAAATTCCCTATCTTGCCAATGAGATTTCCTCCTCCTCACCAACTGAAAATAAATTAGAGAACAAGCTGCTATCTCTAAAAGCTTTATAAATAAAACATACAGCACATACACACACAAAGGCCACAATTTTAGAGTACTTTTGTATCCTGGATGGATTTAGAGATGTTACTGCAAATGCACAGATGTTGCCAGTCACAGGAGCTTAACCAGTGCTATGCAGTTTGACATCCCATCAGATTGTGGCCCTTTGCAGCAGTTGAGGCTTCCCAGGGCAGAAAGTAACATGCAAATTGTTTCTATCAAGGAGAGAAAAATAATGGCAACCACAATGGCAGATTCATCAAGGGACAGAACTAAAATTACTCTTTGCTGGCTCAACTAAATGAAAATTATGACAGTTCAAAAGAATGCTAAAAGTTTTCTGGAAGTGGCTAAATCACACCATTCAAAGTAGTCAGTGGAAACATTTGCTTTTTTCTTTACTTCAGAAAAGAAAATATTTTTCCTTAAAAAAAAACAATTTGAGTTTTGTTTTATTTTCTTCTCTTTTCCAACAGAAACATGCAAAATATGAGGAGAGGACAAGAAAAAAAAAAGGAAGTAGTTCCAGAGCTAAGAAAAGCCTGTTTTTTCTACAAAATTGTGCTGATTTTTAACTTAATTAACACAAAGCTGCTGTTTAGGCATCGCCCATCTGTCGGAGACGCCCGCAGGGGACAGCTGCCAGAGGGGGCCTGGCAGAGGGACGGGCTGCGGCAAGGTTTCCTTCCCCCGGCGTCTAACACAGCCCGAACACCGACTCAAAGCTTTCCGTGGCTTCCAGCCCTCCGCACGCTCGGAGACTAAAAAGGCAGAAAAGATGAAGGAATAGAAAGAAAATTGGAGCAGGAGAAAAAGACTCTGTTCCAAACTGAATAGCCTGAAACTTTTCGTGTTAACCCACGTTTTGAAAAATAAGATTTCATTAGTCAAAAGCAGTCATGTATCCTCCTATGCCACCAGCACCCACCGCAGGTGAGAAGGAGGCCAGCTCGCTCCCTGCCTACCCAGGGATCTCAGGGATCAGAGGATGCTCTGCCAGATCCCAGCAAGGAGCAGGGCGGGAAACATGCTGTTCCTCTGACCGACCCTGAGCATCTCTAGGAAGGGAGGTCCCCCCGCACCGAGCCTGAGGCAAGGGGTCTGGGGCTGCAGAAACCTCTGACTGTCCATCTAGCTCACAAAATAAGTGTCCAAATAATCACCTTGCTTTTTTAAGGGCTTAAAAGGGTCCTGAGGAATCAAACAGCCGGATTCAGTAGCCAAAATGGATTCTGCGGACCAGTGCCTGTCACAAATGCTGTTGTCCTCAGCCAGGTCGCAGATGTGGTTAGCTTGAAGTGCCATGGTGGCCACTAAAAAGCTGATACAGAAAAAGAGCCTTGCTAGAAGTTTTAAAAGGAATGTTGCATTTTAAACATTTTTGAGGTCAGGTTCACCCTGCAGGGCCTGCGCGGCTCTGCACCTACAGAAAGGTCTCTATTAGACTTTCACCTAACCCAGTGACACAGCCTAATGCATTAACCTGGCTCTCAGCAGCAAAGCAAACACAGAAACCCTACATGTCTCTGCCCACCCAGGATGGTGTCTGACCCCCCACAGCAGCTTGCCGAGCCGGGACAGGCTGGGAGGCTGTTTGGAAAGCCCCAGCCCTGACTAACCCTCTGCAGAGGGAAGCATCTGGCCCCACTGGCGTTCCCTATGAAACAGGATACACACAAGCTTCGTATCGTCTTTGCCTGCCCTGAAACAGGGCATTTCATCACCAGTGTGGGTGCCTCATTTTTTGGACAACACTAAGCTCCTGGCCTCAGTGAAGGCCCACAGTAAACAGAGCTAACAAAACCTCCTTCTACTCCTATTGGATTTATTAACCTCTGTTTTCACTGCATTTCCCCTGTTCTTGGGTTAGGAGGAAGAGTAAAGGACAAAATAAGCTGACCTTCGGCACCACCACACAGTATCTCCACACGGTTCTCCCAGCCTGTTTTGCTCAGCTCCACTGCAAGCCCAGCAGGTTGCCGCCCCAGCCTCCCTTCACACGAACCTTCCTGTGGTGTTGGCCACAGGGGCTTCTCCCATCCTATTTCTGTTGTGCTTTTTGGTGACAGGGGCCTGAATCCATCCCAGCTGACTCCAGGCACCTACCTGGGGTGCCTGCGTTAAGAGCTTGACCCTGACTAGACAGGCAGCCTCGTGCCTGTACTCCCACGCCGCAGAGACAGCCCATGCACGGGCTCAACGTGCACCTCCAGCTCCAGTGCATGAGCTGAGCCCATGCCCGAGCCCCCCATGGTCCCGCCGCCGAGCCCTCCTCCCTGAGCAACCCCGAGCATCCATCCAGGGCAGCCACGAGCAGGCGGGAGGCTCAGACCAAGCAGCAAGATGGGGTCCCCTTATGGGGCACAGCACTTGTGCTGTTGCTACCAGGTAGTTTAAGAAGCTGCCTCTCACTGCCTCTCCAAAGCCACTTTTTCCTACCTGTTATTTACTGCTGCTCAGCAGAGTCTCCCCGGGACACAGCTGGGGCTCACGTCAAACAGGCAAGGCTGTCACACACATGCAGACAGCTACAGCACTACGGCTTAAAGCCAGAGTCCAAGGGAAGGTGGCAACAGGCAAGGGACAAAGGAGAAAAATCAAGCTGCCGTCTTAAATGTGATTTCAGCAATTCAAAGGAGTCATTTTAGTCAATCCACTGGTTAATGAGTTAGCGGCACGGGCACAAGGTCAAATCACAAAAGGGTAAGAGCATTTCTCTAATGCAATCATTTATTTCTCAATTTCCAGTCCTCCGTTTCAACTTGAAGAGCCGCACTAAAAAGGAGAGAGAAATCAGCTTTCCATCTAAAAAAAGACTTGTAAGAAACCACAAGTGCCAAGCATGCCTCTCCTCCACCCTTGTCTCTTTTCATACCAGCCCAGTTCCCTAATCCGCTACAGCTGCCAGTTCTTTAGTGGTGAGAAATATTTGTAATAGGCATTGCTGAATGTTACAGAAACACTGAAGAGCACTGGAGATCAATTAAACAGCCTTATCCCTAAGCAGCAACACATTGAAATGCAGGAAAGGTGAGCGATAACCAGCAATGGGTCAATGCAATGCACCAGCTTCATTAAAATTATCTACCCACAAAAATAAATCCTGCTAAGCTAGGGTTTCATCTTATTTGCATGTGATCTTCAGCATCGGCTGGTGGTAACAAGATGACTAGATGAAGGCAACAGAAAAACATGGTATTAATTATGTAAAGTCCTCAGTTCTGGGTACTAAAGTACATCAAAATCTTCACACCTTCAGAGTTTGGGAGAATGCAAAGTAAGTTTTTTGGCTCCTGTCCCTCCCTCCCTTTCAGAGGACAGGAGACAGCAACTGAAGCAGTACTCTGATCAGTCCCTCTGGTCCTCTGACCATGCTGCCCTGGAGGGGTCACCCTTCACTTCGAAATCATCTTTAGCCATCTCTCTCCCTTCAGACATAACTTAGTTTATTAAAAGACATAGGAAAGGGAGACTGAAATGGCCATAAGACAGGAAGAAAGCCTGGAGGAGCTCAGATGTTATTCTTAGCTTTGCCAGGTCTGTGGGGACATCTCCAGGTGGGACTCTGGGGCAGACAAAGCAGCAGATAGTGGTGGCAACAGGTGAGAGACTTCCCCTCGTCACTGCCCCCTCCACATTTGGAAGAAGCATTTAGTGAGCATCCATCCCAGCCACCCTGGATGTTATTTCTACATGTCCTCCCAGCTGTTTCTACCAAACCTGAAGGTTGAACATCCCTCAAGTATTTTGTATATTTTGCTGAGACTGGGGCAGCTGCTTTCAAAAGCAAACAGAACTGAGACTCTTTGTCAAAACCATCTCACTGATGCTGTTACAGCCATCTTAATTTACGGATCTTCACTCTACTAGATGTACCCTAAGAAGGGTTGGGACCAGAAATAGGACTACATCTGTAATGAGGTGAGACAACACACTACACCTGAGCTTTTTTTGACCATGGGGGTAGTTTCAATCCAGGACAGAATTTCACAGATTTACTTTCCCACACAACCTTTTCCAGTTTCCAAGAGAAACAGTTCTCTTTCATGCTGCCTTTTATTATAATTTTTTGGTGAGATGAAACTGAACAAGCCTGAGTGACTGGGACATATGACATGACAAGAAAATAAAGATCATTTCAGATGAGCATTTTTCATTTATACTGCCCTATCTTATTACACTAAGACTGTTGACCTTATTAAGGATATCAGTTTAACAGCCCACTTCAGAAAGATCTACATATGCATCTGAGTGTTAAACTGAGTGCTTGAAAGACATATTAAATCAAATAAAGATTGACAGCTTGCTGTTTCTATCCTACCTGTCAAGCACTCCTTAATTCAGCATCCACATGAAATATGGAAGACTGCCAAGGGTATATCTCATGGCCTTTGTACCTCTCCAAAGCACACCTATCTTTACATAGATAGCTTTGTTGCAAGGCCTTCTTTTTATTCTTTGCATATACAGCATCTAGCACAATGATGCTCTAGCTTATGACAGAGCTTCAAGGCACTGCCACAAAGAAAAAAACCACAGTAATAGCCATGCAAATGGTCTTCAATACATATCAGGATTTTACTAACATCCATTAATTGATTCTTAGAAATCTTGGAATTTATTTCCAGTCTAAAGGCTGTGGCAATATGACTTATGCATCATCTACTGTGAGCCAGAAGCAAACCTGGGCTTGAACTCGGTCCTTCCTACTTGTCAGAGGTTACAACACTCAAATCAGATCCACCACTTGGCCTAGGAATCAAGGCTGAAAGAGGAGCCAGGATCTGAGAGGCAGAAGCTCTGATCTAGGTACCTATCAAGGACAATCTGGATTTATTTTCCATAGCGTGCCCAGCCGCAGCCCACTTAGAGGGTGTACATGTGAGATCCCCCCAGAAATCCCTTCCCACCATGCCATCTGGTCTGCAACTCCATGGAAATGAAACGAGCCTAAAGACACTCCACTCTTCCACCTCTGTGAACCCAGGTCAATGGCTTGGAGCAGGCTTTACCAAGACAGACATGCATTTTACTGCATCAGTAGTCAAAAGATTGCCTAAACCTCAGCTCAAAGCTTCCTCCTTAACCTCGCCACGTCCTGTGGGTAGGGATCACCACCATTTCTGATTCTCCTTCTCAACATCCTAAGTATCAGAAATGAACTCAGGGCAACAAAAGGGTTGCCTTGTTTGAGGTTGTCTTCCTGGATCTCTCATGACTAATAGTTTAGTTTCCTGATTACAGGAGGAAAGAAGAGATTCATTACAGCTTACTTTACTAGTGGCTGAAAAGGTTCTGAAAAAATCATCTAAGTGACCCCCCAAGACAGAGAAGCAAAGGATCCTAGCCTGTCCCTGGCACACATTCATATAGCTTGTTCTTGAAAACACTGGTGATGATTGTTTATAACTTTCCCAGGTGATCTATCAGTGCTTTCTTCCATTTCTAGTTAAAATGCTTTTCCTTCACCCACTGTAAAAATTACCACCACCCAAGTTGAGGTATTCACAGACAATGCCTGAAGCAACTGCTAAGGGAAGCAGTAGTTTCACCAGGACCTGGTGACTGCTAGCTTCAGTAACACTGTCTTGCCCTCATTCACTCCAGAAATTTTCTGAATGCCTTACTATGGCAGCCTCATTCTCCATCTGGCACCTACCTGATGGATCCTTTCTTCCAACATATCAAAAGCATAAATTATATGACTTCCCTTTTTTAAGCTGCTCTTTGCCTGTTCTGCTTCTCCCGTACTGCCTTTTAGACATGGACAGAGTTCCCAGTAAAACTTTTAAGACCCTACATTACCCTCTCCTTGCAAGTCTCCTGCGTCCCAGGGCAGACGGATTGTCCTGGCAGGGATCTGGCAGCTGGTATTAATTAAATAGCATCACTCTTGCCTTGCACCCTTTTTTTGTTGCACCAACCTGCCATATCTCATCTTAAAGCAGGCATTAGGGTCATGATCCAACTGCTGTGCTTAACAAGCCTCCTCCAGACCCCAGCAATGGTCCATGTGTGCCTCTAGGACATGCGAGGCAATTAGACTTCACATGTCCCTCTAAACTAAGCTGAATTAGTCCATGTTTGCCATGGCTAAAAGGAAACACATGGACAGGCACCAGAGGATAAGGAGCAGCAACTTGTTATGTAGTAGTCACTTGAGTCTGAGCCCTTGATCATGGACAAAAGAGGTCACAAGCTCCTTCTCCCACGTTTATGTAGCTCCTCACAAACGGGATCCAGCTCCCTGGAGGCAATTGCAATTAAACAATACTTCCAGGAGGAGCAGATTTCCTCTGACAAAGTATTTCTGTGTTCCTCTATATTACCTTCTTATCCATGAATAAATGCAGCAGGCTTATCTCTGCTACTCTGTGTTTGCTTTAGTAACTAGCATGAAGCCTGTATTTATTACCTAAATCCTGATTTTAAATCTCACTCTTAGATAAAGCAGTAATGCCATGGCTGCTCTGCTCAGATAATCCCGCAGCTCTTCTTCCTTTCATGAGGAAAAAACCTACCTCCACCATGACCCACAGACCTGCTGCCATTCTGCCATCTAACGTTGTAGCAAGAAACATCCTGCGTTGTCCCGAGTTTCCATCCTTCCTGGGAAATCAACACAGAGATCGCACACAGAGACTTTCCAAAGCAGACGCACATAGGGCATACCTATATTCAAAGAATGGAAAAGATTGCAGTTCATCCCCCCCAAAAATGGCAAAGCAGCATCTGGATTCTCACTGAGAGACACACTCAAAAGTAACAGAAAGCAGTCTCACAGTAGGTATGCAAGGGTCTCATTAAGAGAGGCGCTCAGGTTTGCGTATGCTCTGAATGCCTTAAGTAGAATAAAGAGTCTGGTAATCACAGCAGAATAAGCTCAAGACTTTCCTTCACCGGGAAATTACTTGGCTCAGGGAGCGATGCTCTCCCAGCGATGCTCCTGTGCTTCCTTCCAAGCCCCACAAGTGCAGTGCTGTCTATAAGCAAAAGAGACATTTTGCTCAAGGAAAGACCTAGGAAAGTTGTTGAGGTGAGGAAGGAAAACTTAGAAAGCAAAAAATACATAAAAAGGGAGAGAAGCAGGACTTGGCAGCAGAGATTACAGTTCCCAGATGCTCGCCAGATTACTTCTACTTCCTCAGCGAGCAGAGCAGCCCAAAGGAAGTTCAAAATCTGCTTCCGACAACCACCACCTGGTTATGGCAGACGGGGGAACCTCGGCAGCAACAGGCAGCCACCGGAGCAGCAGAGCTGTCCCCAGCGCTCATCCACCCGCAGCCACGGACTGCTGCGGCAGCAGTGCCGGCGGGTGCGTGCCTCGAAGGGAGCTGTGCCGTCGCTCCAGTCCACCGCCACGGCCGGCCCTGGGAGAGCATCTCACCAGGTCCCCCCGCGCTGTGCTCAGCCTCTCGGTCCAGCCACAGCCACCTCCGGTGAACGTAACCCTCCACTCAACCCCGTCCCTTACCCCCTCTGAAGATGACCGCTTACTCCAAACCACCGGCATAAGAGCTCATGTAATCAGTCCCTAAACCTGGTTTAATCTACTGATCTGGATTAGCTTTAAAAAAAAAAAAATTTTCTGGCTTGGTTTAGGTTTTTTTTTTTTTTCCTCTTACCCAGTTCATTTTGACCACCCGAAGCTGCTGGACAATCATACATGCAATGAGATGGGCAGGTCTGGGACAGCTGGCAACTTCTGGGAGGAAACAAAAGGGAGGGATGCGAAAGGAGCCCAATGACAACTGGAAGCATGTCAGCCCCCCAGAGCAAGGCCCTGGGCCACAGGGGTCTCAGATGCAACACACCAAAGCAGTTGTGTTGGAAGCTGTTAATTAAATACAGTTTATTTTGGCTTTCGTTGATTTACACTAAAATAGATTTAAAGCCAAGGCTGGATTAAAGCAGTGGGATTGCACTTTGCAAGAACTGTGCCATCCGTGTTGCTGTGTTTAATTACAAGCAACACCAAAGAATCTCTTTTCCCCTAACAGTTTTCTCATCAGTTTTCCTCATCAACTTTGGGTAAGAATATTTAATGAAAAACAACTGCATTATGAGAAAGAGCTTTCATGGGGATTTTCAGATCAAATACTTGGATGCTTCTGGAAGCCCAACTTGGTACCATTTGTATAAATTGGGCAGCATGACCTAGAGACTGCAAGGAAATTACATCGCCTACTGTGGGCTCCCGGGCAGCTCCGTGTGCTAAAATTAGAGGAGCAGGAATCTTCATTTTTAAATATGCCAGATTATCGGCTTTTAAAGTAAATGCTCAGATGTTTCAACTTAATTCATACTATATTAGGAAAACCTAACAACTTTTTGCGTAGGTGGTTTTGACAGAACCTGGCACATGCTGAATTTTCCAGATAAGGTATTTTGTTGAAAACAATTTTTAAGAAGTCAAACCCCGGGACCTGCAAGTTGAAAACTTCACTGAAATTAGGTCATTCTCTCTATGGACACAAACTCACAGTCTGCATTCTTATACTGGCCACTATCTCTTTTGTGCCAAGAACACAACAGGCACCGTCTGAGACAACAAAAAGACAATCTCTCAATCTCTCCCCTAAGGAAACATAAAACCCAACAGATGACTTGTTCTGGAGGCCTTTTAGGTGTTCAGCTTTATGCATTAGTAGAGTCACTACAGTTCATAAGAAAAACAAGTATTTGAAAGGGAGAGGAAGTCAAAGTTTTGATCTCTTGGATAATTTTGCATCGGCCCAGATTAAATCTTCAAACCAGGAGCTGTTGTAAACAAATTCCTGCAGGCTGTGGAGGCATCCAGCTTCTGCTCGAAGCTCCCACGATCCTGAAGGAGAGCTACCAGCTGCCTTCAGCAGAGTGTGCCCATGGACGTTACACATAACACCTAATGCGTAATACTCTTTAGATTTTAACTGAGAACTAGTTGTTCTTTAGGATGATCTAGAAAACACATACAAAGGACAAAACTGCTGCAGAATTTAGATAATGTCATGTAGTTTCACCATTACTTTCATCCCTATTGAATCCAGCCCGATTTTTTCATGAAGGATATAAAACTCTGGAGTTCATTTATTCAGCTAACAACCCCTTACCTGCGAGCCTCTCTCTCATACTGCAGAGTCGTTTGCAAAGGGCATCACTTCATAGCTCATGCTTTCATATCCCTGAGAGTCCATGGACAATTACAGAGAAAGATTCGGGGACAATTTATAGGTCTAATCCTACCAGATGACTGATTGTTGTGCTGTAAGCAAAATTCAATTAGGAGAGCTTGCAAGATCGGCCTCTGTGCTTGTTAGCATCCAGCGCAGGGCAGCTATGTTTTGGCTGCCTATTGACTGAGCAATCAAGACAATTGCTGCATCCAGCCAGGGAAATGTCCAAAGAGCTGTACAGTTCAGGAATAGGGGAGGTTTCCAAACAAAATCAGCCTGAAGGGGCTTGATCCACAAGATGATTACAAGGTTCCAAGTTTGCCAACAAAACTTCAGCATTACCCTTGTAAGAAATCTTTCATACGTGACATTTTGTTTGCCTGCCTCTAAAAGTAAACAACTCCACCCCCTGAGCTGGAAGACAAGGACAGCGA